>NW_024533225.1:0-51433 GCF_016097555.1 Gigantopelta aegis
TTACTACTAGGGAACCTTTAGAGAGAGCAGTACAACTATTCTCTGAGCTAAGAGTACCATAATCTACTCTGAGTGAAGTGTACAACCTTCTACCTGTCATTAAACACCGGTTGAAAGAGTTTCTATAACTTCCTACCAATGAACTTATAGGGACGTCCAGTCCCACTGTGATGGACTCATTGATGTGTTAGTTATTATTGTGTGTGATAAGTGTTATTGTGGTGATAGTATATTATTTTAGTTATCATTTATTTGGATTAGTGTTAATAAACTGTTACTTACACCTCTATTGTGTCCATTTATTAGCATTGTTGTTAATAGATGTTTACTTACTTGCTACCTCTATATTGTTCTTGTAATTTATGTTAAGTGTGGTGATATACATTTCTTAGCGCTAGTTTTTCGCTAGTGATACTTTTTCATTTACACTATTCTTTGTGCTGTACACTATTTAAACCACTGTACTTTTTGTAATAAATTAGTTCTTTTTTGTGATATTAAAATTACCCTGTCAACTTGGTGACTAGCTGTGCTTGTGTAGCACCATACTCTTCTATCTAATCCTTCACATTGGTGGCAGCTGCGGGATCTCGATTGTTGAACAAACACTCGACTTTCCACGCTTATTTTCAGGTTATATGACAACTTGCTCGGGGACGTAGCTAAAAGCAACATAAAAAATGTCGGCCTGAAAGTTTTGAAAGATTTTACAGGCGTTAATGGACGATCGGCGTAAACGTGAGGAAGAAATTGCTGCCGAGCGTGCTCAGAGAGAAAAGGAAGTCCAAACGCAGATGGATATGATGAAGGAGCAAATGGAATCGTTAGTGCAGATTGTTAGAGGGGCTCAAACGACATCGTCGTGGATATCAGGGTGTCTGGAAGTAAAGCTGGTCCCCTCTAAAAGAGAAGGATGACATCGAAGTGTATTTGATGACATTTGAGAGAATCATGAGGGCTCATCAAATAGAAGAGGAGCGTTGGCTGCAGTATCTGGCACCACAATTGAGGAAAGGCTAAGTTGGCATTTGCAGCTATGCCAAGAACAGACGCTGGGAGTTATGAGGCGATCAAGACTGCCATCTTTACGAGATACGATCTTAACATTGAAGCGTATCGCCAGAAATTTCAGGCAAACCGTTTGTAGGAGTGATGAGACAAACAGTGAATTAGCTTTGAGAATAGGCAAGCTTCAAGCAAAGTGGATGCGGGAGTGTCAACACAGTTGAAGAGATGGCTGAAATGATTCATCTGGAGCAGTTCTTGAATGCTGTTCCAAGAGATGTGTGAGTGTGGGGTTAGTGAGAAGAAACCCACGACATGTCTGCAGGCAGTAGAGCTTGCTGACGAGTATGAACAGTTCAGGAAATGTGATTTGGACCTGGACAGGAGGAATGACGGACCACGGCGTTGCCATACTTGTGGGCAACCTGGTCATCTGGCGAAGGCCTGCCGGAAAGGACGTAAGACAGAGGGGGCAGCTGAGACCCACAAAAGAATGAGGATAAGACAGGTAATAATCTTATCAGATGTTATTATTGTGGACAGAGGGGCCACGTTGCGTTAAAATGCCCATCGGCGGCATTATTCTGTGTTTCGAGCCACGTAAGGCCAGCTGGGAGAGGACTTGTCTAAAGAGGATGTCTACAAATCTGGTCTAGTAGAGGGAAGGAGGGTCGAAAAGGTTGTGCTGACACTGGTTGTTCACAACCATGGTGCACAAGGACCTTGTACCACAGGACAAGATTGTGGAGGGAGATGCAGTAACTAGTAGGTGTGCTCATAGAGACACTGTTCTATATCCCCTCACAGAGATTCAACTCGAAATAGACGGACATCCCAATCAGCATTGAGGAGGCTGTATCAGAGACGTTACCAGTCGATTTCTCTTAGAGACTGATGTTCCAGAGTTGACTGGAAAGACTCAGAAGAAGAGATGATAAACCTAGGTAACAGTTTTGATAATGATATTTTCGTTCTAGAAAAGGAGTAGAAGTTAAGCTGACGAGAGGAGATAAAAGAAAGCTTCGTCAACATATTGAAACAAGATGAAGAGACAATTAGATAAACATGTACTGGAATTGTCTTTAGCAACATTAAAGGAGTTGCAAGAGCAGACGAGTTGTTTACTCAATATTCATAAATATGCAGATAGATCACCCAGTCTCATGACATCTAAAATCTATCATCATGACGGACTCTTTATAGAAGGTGGACACAACCAGGCAGAGACGATGGAGACATGGATGTCAAGCAGTTGGTTCTTCTAAAGGCATGTAGGAGGAAAGTAATGGAGTTTAGCCCATGAGATTCTTCTTGCTGGTCATATGGGTAGGAGAAAACAAGACGTAGAATCCTACAAAGATTCTATTGGCCTACTCTTTACAAGGATGTGTAAGAATATTGCAAGTGTTGTCTGCAATGTCAGAAGTCTAATAAACAGGGAGTACAACGTGCGCCACTGATACCTCTTCCAATTGTGGGAGAACCGTTTAAGAGAATTGCAATGGATATTATTGGACCACTACCAAGAGCAGGAGTGGGGAATCGATTTATATTAGTCATCTGTGCTTTATGCTACTCGCGCTACCCGGAGGCTATACCACTGAAACGTATTTGACGCGGAACACCTAGTGGAAGAACTAGTCAAAGTATTTGCCAGAGTTGGGGTGCCTCAGGAGATCCTGACGGATCAGGTAGTAACTTTACCTAACAATTGCTGGCCGAATTGTACCAACTACTCCATATCCACCCAATAGCACCACTCCATACAATCCACAAACTGATGGCTTAGTGGAGCGTTTAATCAAACTCTGAAGACAATGCTACATAAGGTGGCTACAAAGGAAGGAGAGATTGGGACAATTGTTCCCTTACATTCTATTTGCCTATCAAGAAGTCCCCCAAGCGTCCAACTGGGTTATCACCATTGGAACTGTTGTATGGACGTAATGTACGAGGACCGCTGGATATACTGATAGAATCATGGGAAGCCAGCAAATTGGAAGACGATAACATCGTGTCTTATGTCTTACTAACACGAGAGAAGCTGAAGAAGATGACAGAGCTGGTTCAACAGAATCTCGTACAAGCTCAGGAACGTCAGAAGAACTGGTATGACAGGAATGCTCGTGTTCGGGAATTCCAGCCAGGAGACCAGATACTGGTGTTGCTACCCACAGCTACGAGTAAGCTACTGGCTCAATGGCAGGGCCATATGAGGTAGTGAAGAGAATTGGCAAGTAGACTATGTCATTGATATGCATGACAGGAGGAAGAGAAAGAGAATCTTCCATGTAATATATTGCGGAAATTTCATGTGCCTAAGTGTCCGAAACTAACTATTTTGTGGAAGGAATAGATGATGATATCCGAGAGGAAGAGATTCCTGTGTGGAATGAATATCCAGAAGGACAACCATTAGTTGGGACACAACTGGACATTCATCAAAGGAGAAGCTCTATGGAGTGATCAAGCAATTTACAGATGTGCTACAAAATACACTGGGGAGGACGAATTTGACTGTACATCACATTGAAACAGGATCAGCTCTACCTGTTCGTCTCCCACCATATAGATTACCACTGCCTACCGAGATGCGGTAAGGGCAGAACTGCAGCAGATGCTAGCAGGTGGAATTATTGAACATTCATCAAGTGAGTGGCGTCCCCAATTGTTATTGTTAACAAACAGGATGGCTCGCTACGACTCTGTGTGGACTATCAAAATTTAAACTCTGTGTCACAGTCCACTGTGTATCCGATGCCGAGGATTGACGAGCTAATTGATGGATTAGGGCAAAGTAAATATATCAGTACTTTTGATCTGACTTGTGGATACTGGCAGGTTCTAGTTTCTGAAAGAGATTGTCCCAAGACTGCATTTAACACACCGTTTGGCCTGTATCAGTTTAATGCGATGCCATTTGGGTTACAGGGTGTCCCAGCAACGTTTCAAAGGATGATGGATTACCTTGTTGATGGCTGTGGTGCATTCGCAGCAGCTTATCTGGACGACTTAGTAAAAACTTAGTTAGTTTTTAGTGGATCATAGGAAGACCATCTCATCTACCTAATCGAAATTTTTAAACATTTACGTAGAGCTGGACTCACAGCCAAGCGGAGTAAGTGCCAATTTGTGATGCGTCAATGCACTTACTTGGGACATGTTGTGGGTAATGGTTTGTTCGCCCTGAAACTACTAAGGTGGAGGCAGTGCAACAATTTCCAACACCAGGCTCGAAGACAGATGTAAGAGCCTTCCTAGGCGTTACAGGATACTATCGAAAATTTCTCCCAGGATATGCTACTGTCTCATCGGTACTCTCTGATCTCACGAGGAAGTCTGCTCCCAATAAGGTAGTATGGACCCCTCAGTGTGGGAAAGCCTTTGTGGAACTGAAGAGATTATTATGTTCTGCCCCAGTATTGAAAGCTCCTGATTTTTCCCGAGTATTTATTTTACAAACTGATGTTTTTCTGATCGGGGAATCGGCGCAGTTTTAAGTCAAACAGACGAAAATGAAGATGACCATCCAATTGCGTATTTAGTAAGAAGCTATTGCCGAGGCAACAAAGATATTCAACGGTAGAAAAGGAGTGTTTAGCTATCAAGTTAGCTACTCATGCTTTTCGAGTCTATTTGCTGGGTCGTAATTTATAAATTCAGACCGATCATTGTGCATTGAAATGGCTGAATCATTTAAAAGAAAACAATGCCGATTGACTAGGTTGGAGTTTGTCACTCCAACCATATCACTTTGTTGTAAACTATTGTTCTGGATCTAAAAATGGAACGCAGATGCCTTGTCCAGAATCGCGACAAAACTAGTTTGTCGCTGAGAAGAAGGAGGAGTGTGATGGACTCATTGATATGTTAGTTATTATTGTGTGTGATAAGTGTTATTGTGTGTGATAGTATATAATTTTAGTTATCATTTATTTGGATTAGTGTTAATAACTGTTACTTACACCTCTATTGTGTCATTTATTAGCAATTGTTGTTAATAGATGTTATACTTGCACCTCTATTGTTCTTGTAATTTAGTTAAGTGTGTTGATATACATTTCTTAGCGCTAGTTTTTCGCTAGTGATACTTTTTCATTTACACTATTCTTTGTGCTGTACACTATTTAAACACTGTTCTTTTGTAATTAATTAGTCTTTTTGTGATATTAAAATTACCCTGTCAACTTGGTGACTAGCTGTGCTTGTGTAGCACCATACCTCTTCTATCTAATCCTTCACACCTACCATATCTAAGCTAAGTGTACCATCATTATCTGAGCAAAAAGTACAACCTACTAACAGTATTAACACAGGTTCAATGAGTTTCTTTCACTTATTACTAGTGAATTTATGGAGAAATCAGTACAACCGATATCTGAGCTAAGAGTCCAACCATTATCTGATGGAAGAGCACCACCATTATCTGAGCTAAAAGTACAAGTACTAACTGTATTAAAAGAGGTTGAATGAGTTATCTTACTACTTGTGACTTTAGAGATCCATCCAGTACAATCATTATCTGAGCAAAGATTTCCAGCATTACGTGAGCGAAGAGTACCACCAATATCTGACACAAGAGTACAAACTACTAACCGTATTAACACAAGTTGAATAAGTTTATTTAAGTTACAATTAGTTACAATTAGTGATTTTACAGAAAAGTCCAGCACCACCATTATCTGAGTTAAGGGTACGACCATTATCTGAGTGAAGTGTAGACCCACTAACTGTATAAATACAGGTTGAATGAGTTTCTTTCACTTACTACTAGTGACTTTAGAGAGATGTCCAGTACCACGATTATCTGAGCTAAGAGTACCACCATTATCAGACAGAAGTGTATGATCTACTAACTGTATTAACAGAGGTTAAATGAATTTTTAATAAGTTACTACTAGTGACTTTAGAAAGGTGTCCAGTACCACAATTATCTGAGCTAAAAGTACAACCTGAAGAGTATCAGTATTAACACAGGTTTAATGAGTTTATTTAACTTACAATTAATGACTTTAGAGAGATGTCCAGCACCACCATTATCTGAGTTAAGAGTACCACCATTAACTGAGAGAAATGTACGACTTACTAACTCTATTAAGACATGTTGAATGACTATCTTTAACTTACTACCAGTAACTTTAGAGAAATGTCCACTACCAACATTATCTGACCTAAGAGTACAATCATTATTCTGAGTGAAGTGTATGACCTACTAACTGTATAAAGAAAGGTTGAATAAGTTTCTTCACCTTATTACTAGCGACTTTAGAGAGATGTCCCATACCACCATTCTCTGAGCTAAGAGTACCATCATTATCTAAGTGAAGTGTACGACCTACTAACTGTATTAACGTAGGTTGAATGAGTTTCTTTAACTTACTACTAGTGACTTTAGAGAGACTTCCTGAACCAAAATTATCTGAGCTAAGAATACCACCATTATCTGTGTGAAGAGTGTGACCTACAAACTGTATTAATACAGGTTGAATAAGTTTATTTAACTTACTACTAGTGACTTTAGTGAGATGTCCAGTACCACCATTTTCTGACATAAAAGTACCCGCCATTATCTGAGTGAAGAGTACGACCTACTAACTATATTAACACAGGTTGAATGTGTTTCTTTAACTTACTAGTAGTGACTTTAGAGAGATGTCCAGTACCACCATTATTGAGCTAAAAGTACTGCGATTATCTGAGTGAAGTCTACAAATTACTAACTGTATTAACACAGGTTGAATGAGTTTCTTTAACTTACTACTAGTGACTTTAGAGAGATGTCCAGACACCACCATTATCTAAGCTAAGAGTACCGCCATTATCAGAGTGAAGAGTACGACCTACTAACTGTATTAACACAGGTTGAATGAGTTTCTTTAACTTACTACTAGTGACTTTAGAGAGATGTCCAGTACCACCATTATCTGAGCTAAGAGTACCACCATTATCTGAGCTAAGAGTACGATCTACTAACTGTATTAACACAGGTTGAATGAGTTTCTTTAACTTACTACTAGTGACTTTAGAGAGATGTCCAGTACCACCATTATCTGAGCTAAAAGTATCACTATTATCTGAGTGAAGAGTACGATCTACTAACTGTATTAACACAGGTTGAATGAGTTTCTTTAACTTACAATTAGTGACTTTAGAGAGATGTCCAGTACCACCATTATCTGAGCTAAGAGTACCACCATTATCTGAGCGAAGAGTATGATCTACTAACTGTATTAACACAGGTTGAATGAGTTTCTTTAACTTACTACTAGTGACTTTAGAGAGATGTCCAGTACCACCATTATCTGAGCTAAGAGTACCACCATTATCTGAGTGAAGAGTGTACCTGCTAACTGTATTAACACAGGTTGAATGAGTTTCTTTAACTTACTACTAGTGACTTTAGAGAGATGTCCAGTACCACCATTATCTGAGCTAAGAGTACCACCATTATCTGAGTGAAGAGTATGACCTACTAACTGTATTAACACAGGTTGAATGAGTTTTTTTAACTTACTACTAGTGACTTTAGAGAGATGTCCAGTACCATTACCATTAAGAGTACAACCATTGCGCTAAGAGTACAACCATTATCTGAATGAAGAGTACAACCTACTAACTGTATTAACACAGGTTGAATGAGTTTCTTTAACTTACTACTAGTGACTTTAGAGAGATGTCCAGTACCACCATTATCTGAGCTAAGAGTACCACCATTATCTGACTGAAGAGTACGACCTACTAACTGTATTAACACAGGTTGAATGAGTTTCCTTATTTTACTTACTACTAGTGACTTTAGAGAGATGTACCCAGTCCACCATTATCTGAGCTAAAAGTACAATATCTGAGCGAACTAACTGTATTAACACAGGTTGAATGAGTTTCTTTAACTTAGAAATTAGTGACTTTAGAGAGATGTCCAGTACCACCATTATCTGAGCTAAGAGTATCACCATTATCTGAGCGAAGAGTACAACCTACTAACTGTATTAACACAGGTTGAATGAGTTTCTTTAACTTACTACTAGTGACTTTAGAGAGATGTCCAGTACCACACATTATCTGAGCTAAGAGTACCACATTATCTGAGCGAAGAGTACAACCTACTAACTGTATTAACACAGGTTGAATGAGTTTTCTTTAACTTACTTACTAGTGACTTTAGAGAGACGTCCAGTACCACCATTATCTGAGCTAAGAGTACCACCATTATCTGAGCGAAAAGTACAACCTACTAACTGTATTAACACAGGTTGAATGAGTTTCTTTAACTTACTACTAGTGACTTTAGAGAGATGTCCAGTACCACCATTATCTAAGCTAAGAGTACAACACCTACTATCTGAGTGAAGAGTGACCTACTAACTGTATTAACTTACAGGTTGAATGAGTGAACTTTAACTTACATCTAGTGACTTTAGAGAGATGTCCAGTACCACCATTATCTGAGCTAAGAGTACCACCATTATCTGAGCGAAGAGTACAACCTACTAACTGTATTAACACAGGTTGAATGAGTTTCTTTAACTTACTATTAGTGACTTTAGAGAGATGTCCAGTACCACCATTATCTGAGCTAAGAGTACCACCATTATCTGAGAGTAAGGAGTACGACCTACTAACTGTATTAACACAGGTTGAATGAGTTTCTTTAACTTACTACTAGTGACTTTAGAGAGATATCCAGTACCACCATTATCTGAGCTAAGAGTACCACCATTATCTGAGTGAAGAGTATGACCTACTAACTGTATTAACACAGGTTGAATGAGTTTCTTTAACTTACTACTAGTGACTTTAGAGAGATGTCCAGTACCACCATTATCTGAGCTAAGAGTACCACCATTATCTGAGTGAAGAGTAGGACCTACTAACTGTATTAACACAGGTTGAATGAGTTTCTTTAACTTACTACTAGTGACTTTAGAGAGATGTCCAGTACCACCATTATCTGAGCTAAGAGTACCACCATTATCTGATTGAAGAGTACAACCTACTAACTGTATTAACACAGGTTGAATGAGTTTCTTTAACTTACTACTAGTGACTTTAGAGAGATGTCCAGTACAACCATTATCTAGCTAAGAGTGACTATTAGCTGTAAGAGTACCACCATTATCTGAGCTAAGAGTACGACCTACTAACTGTATTAACACAGGTTGAATGAGTTTCTTTAACTTACTACTAGTCACTTTAGAGAGATGTCCAGTACCACCATTATCTGAGCTAAGAGTACCACCATTATCTGAGTGAAGAGTACGATCTACTAACTGTATTAACACAGGTTGAATGAGTTTCTTTAACTTACTACTAGTGACTTTAGAGAGATGTCCAGTACCACCATTATCTGAGCTAAAGAGTAACCATTATCTGAGTGAAGAGTACCACCACTTACTATATTAAGAGAAGAGTAAGATCTACTAACCATTATCTTTAGAGAGTTGAAGTACCACCATTATCTTAGTAGTAATTAGACTTTAGAGAGATGTCCTGTACCACCATTATCTAGCTATGAGTTTCTTTATTTACTAGTAATGAATTTAGAGACTATGTCCTGTATTACCACAATTTGAATGAGTTTCTTTAACTTACAACTAGTGACTTTAGAGAGATGTCCAGCACCTCATTATCTGAGCTAAGAGTACCACCATTATCTGAGCGAAGAGTACGATCTACTAACTGTATTAAACACAGGTTGAATGAGTTTCTTTAACTTACTACTAGTGACTTTAGAGAGATGTCCAGTACCACCATTATCTGAGCTAAAAGTACCACCATTATCTCAGCTAAGAGTACTGCCATTATCTGAGTGAAGAGGTACAACCTACTAACTGTATTAACACAGGTTGAATGAGTTTCTTTAACTTACCACTAGTGACTTTAGAGAGATGTCCAGTACCACCATTATCTGAGCTAAGAGTATCACCATTATCTGAGTGAAGAGTATTGACCTACTAACTGTATTAACACAGGTTGAATGAGTTTTTCTTTAACTTACTACTAGTGACTTTAGAGAGATGTCCAGTACCACCATTATCAAGAGTACCACCATTATCTGAGCGAAGAGTACGATCTACTAACTGTATTAGCACAGGTTGAATGAATTTTTAACTTACTACTACGACTTTGAAAGATGTCCAGTACCATACTATTATCTGACTTTAGTAGACTGCTAACAGTATTAAAACATTATCTGAGCTAAGAGTACCACCATTATCTGAGCGAAGAGTACAACCTACTAACTGTATTAACACAGGTTGAATGAGTTTCTTTAACTTACTACTAGTGACTTTAGAGAGATGTCCAGTACCACCATTATCTGAGCTAAGAGTATCACCATTATCTGAGTGAAGAGTACGAACTACTAACTGTATTAACACAGGTTGAATGAGTTTCTTTAACTTACTACTAGTGACTTTAGAGAGATGTCCAGTACCACCATTATCTGAGCTAAGAGTACTGCCATTATCTGAGTGAAGAGTAGTACGACCTACTAACTGTATTAACACAGGTTGAATGAGTTTCTTTAACTTACTACTAGTGACTTTAGAGAGATGTCCAGTACCACCATTATCTGAGCTAAGAGTACCACCATTATCTGAGTGAAGAGTACGACCTACTAACTGTATTAATTAACACAGGTTGAATGAGTTTCTTTAACTTACTACTAGTGACTTTAGAGAGATGTCCAGTACCACCATTATCTGAGCTAAGAGTACCACCATTATCTGAGCAAAAGAGTATGATCTACTAACTGTATTAACACAGGTTGAATGAGTTTCTTTAACTTACTACTAGTGACTTTAGAGAGACGTCCAGTACCACCATTATCTGAGCTAAGAGTACCACCATTATCTGATGATCTGACTAACTGTATTAACACAGGTTGAATGAGTTTCTTTAACTTACAATTAGTGACTTTAGAGAGATGTCCAGTACCACCATTATCTGAGCTAAAAGTACCACCATTATCTGAGTGAAGAGTATGACCTACTAACTGTATTAACACAGGTTGAATGAGTTTCTTTAACTTACTACTAGTGACTTTAGAGAGATGTCCAGTACCACCATTATCTGAGCTAAGAGTACTGTCATTATCTGAGTGAGAGTACGACACTACTAACTGTATTAACACAGGTTGAATGAGTTTCTTTAACTTACTACTAGTGACTTTAGAGAGATGTCCAGTACCACCATTATCTGAGCTAAGAGTACCACCATTATCTGAGTGAAGAGTACTACCTACTAACTGTATTAACACAGGTTGAATGAGTTTCTTTAACTTACTACTAGTGACTAGAGAGTCCAGTACCACATTATCTGAGCTAAGAGTACCACCATTATCTGAGCAAAGAGTACGACCTACTAACTGTATTAACACAGGTTGAATGAGTTTCTTTAACTTACTACTAGTGACTTTAGAGAGATGTCCAGTACCACCATTATCTGAGCTAAGAGTACACCATTATCTGAGTGAAGAGTACGACCTACTAACTGTATTAACACAGGTTGAATGAGTTTCTTTAACTTACTACTAGTGACTTTAGAGAGATGTCCAGTACCACCATTATCTGAGCTAAGAGTACCACCATTATCTGAGGTAAGAGTGCCGCCATTATTGAGCGAAGAGTACAACCTAATAACTGTATTAACACAGCTTGAATGAGGTTTTCTTTAACTTAAAACTAGTGACTTTAGAGAGATGTCCAGTACCACCATTATCTGAGCTAAGAGTACCACCATTATCTGAGTGAAGAGTACAACCTACTAACTGTATTAACACAGGTTGAATGAGTTTCTTTAACTTACAACTAGTGACTTTAGAGAGATGTCCAGTACCACCATTATCTGAGCTAAGAGTACCACCATTATCTGAGTGAAGAGTACGACCTACTAACTGTATTAACACAGGTTGAATGAGTTTCTTTAACTTACAATTAGTGACTTTAGAGAGATGTCCAGTACCACCATTATCTGAGCTAAGAGTACCACCATTATCTGAGGGAAGAGTATATGATCTACTAACTGTATTAACACAGGTTGAATGAGTTTCTTTAACTTACTACTAGTGACTTTAGAGAGATGTCCAGTACCACCATTATCTGAGCTAAGAGTACAACCATTATCTGATTGAAGAGTACGAACTACTAACTGTATTAAACACAGGTTGAATGAGTTTCTTTAACTTACTACTAGTGACTTTAGAGAGATGTCCATTACCACCATTATCTGAGCTAACAGTACAACCATTACATGTACTAAGAGTACCACCATTATCTGAGCTGAAGAGTACGACTCTACTAACTGTATTAACACAGGTTGAATGAGTTTCTTTAACTTACTACTAGTGACTTTAGAGAGATGTCCAGTACCACCATTATCTGAGCTAAGAGTACCACCATTATCTGAGTGAAGAGTACAACCTACTAACTGTATTAACACAGGTTGAATGAGTTTCTTTAACTTACTACTAGTGACTTTAGAGAGATGTCCAGTACCACCATTATCTGAGCTAAGAGTACCACCATTATCTGAGTGAAGAGTACGACCTACTAACTGTATTAACACAGGTTGAATGAGTTTCTACTTAACTTACTACTAGTGACTTTAGAGAGATGTCCAGTACCAACATTATCTGAGCTAAGAGTACCACCATTATCCGAAGAGTAAAAACTACTAACTGTATTAACACAGGTTGAATGAATTTCTTTAATTTAATACTAGTGACTTTTAGAGATGTGCACTTTAGGAGATGTGCATTACCACAATTATCTGAGAGAAGAGTACGACCTACTAACTGTATAACACTGAATGAATGAGTTTCTTTAACTTACTACTAGTGACTTTAGAGAGATTAGTCATTATCTGAGCTAAGAGTACCACCATTATCTGAGTAAAGAGTACGACCTACTAACTGTATTAACACAGGTTGAATGAGTTTCTTTAACTTACTACTAGTGACTTTAGAGAGATGTCCAGTACCACATTATCTGAACTAAGAGTACGCCATTATCTGAGTGAAGAGTACGACCTACTAACTGTATTAACACAGGTTGAATGAGTTTCTTTAACTTACTACTAGTGACTTTAGAGAGATGTCCAGTACCACCATTATCTGAGCTAAGAGTACCACCATTATCTGAGTGAAGAGTATGACCTACTAACTGTATTAACACAGGTTGAATGAGTTTCTTTAACTTACTACTAGTGACTTTAGAGAGAGATGTCCAGTACCACCATTATCTGAGCTAAGAGTACTACCATTATCTGAGTGAAGAGTATGACCTACTAACTGTATTAACACAGGTTGAATGAGTTTCTTTAACTTACTACTAGTGACTTTAGAGAGATGTCCAGTACCACCATTATTATCTGCGCTAAAGAGTACCACCATTATCTGAGCGAAGAGTATGACCTACTAACTGTATTAACACAGGTTGAATGAGTTTCTTTAACTTACTACTAGTGACTTTAGAGAGATGTCCAGTACCACCATTATCTGAGCAAAGAGTACCACCATTATCTGAGCTAAGTTTACCACATTATCTGATCAAAGAGTACAACCTACTAACTGTATTAACACAGGTTGAATGAGTTTCTTTAACTTACTACTAGTGACTTTAGAGAGATGTCCAGTACCACCATTATCTGAGCTAAGAGTATCACCATTATCTGAGTGAAAGTATGACCTACTAACTGTATTAACACAGGTTGAATGAGTTTCTTTAACTTACATTTAGTGACTTTAGAGAGATGTCCAGTACCACCATTATCTGAGCTAAGAGTACCACCATTATCTGAGTGAAGAGTACAACCTACTAACTGTATTAACACAGGTTGAATGAGTTTTTTTAACTTACTACTAGTGACTTTAGAGAGATGTCCAGTACCACCATTATCTGAGCTAAGAGTACTACCATTATCTGAGCAAAGAGTATGACCTACTAACTGTATTAACACAGGTTGAATGAGTTTCTTTAACTTACTACTAGTGACTTTAGAGAGATGTCCAGTACCACCATTATCTTAGCGAAGAGTACCACCATTATCTGAGCTAAGATACTGCCATTACTGCTTGATCTGACAAGAGTACAACAACTACTAACTGTATTAACACAGGTTGAATGAGTTTCTTTAACTTACCACTAGTCACTTTAGAGAGATGTCCAGTACCACCATTATCTGAGCTAAGAGTACCACCATTATCTGAGTGAAGAGTATGACCTACTAACTGTATTAACACAGGTTGAATGAGTTTCTTTAACTTACTTTAGTGACTTTAGAGAGATGTCCAGTACCACCATTATCTGAGCTAAGAGTACCACCATTATCTGAGTGAAGAGTACAACCTACTAACTGTATTAACACAGGTTGAATGAGTTTTTTAACTTACTACTAGTGACTTTAGAGAGATGTCCAGTACCACCATTATCTGAGCTAAGAGTACCACCATTATCTGAGCAAAGAGTATGACCTACTAACTGTATTAACACAGGTTGAATGAGTTTCTTTAACTTACTACTAGTGACTTTAGAGAGATGTCCAGTACCACCATTATCTTAGCGAAGAGTACCACCATTACCTGAGCTAAGATTACCACAATTATCTGATCAAAGAGTACAACCTACTAACTGTATTAAACACAGGTTGAATGAGTTTCTTTAACTTACTACTAGTGACTTTAGAGAGATGTCCAGTACCACCATTATCTGAGCTAAGAGTACCACCATTATCTGAGTGAAGAGTATGACCTACTAACTGTATTAACACAGGTTGAATGAGTTTCTTTAACTTACTACTAGTGACTTTAGAGAGATGTCCAGTACCACCATTATCTGAGCTAAGAGTACCACCATTATCTGAGTGAAGAGTACAACCTACTAACTGTATTAACACAGGTTTGAATGAGTTTTTTTAACTTACTACTAGTGACTTTAGAGAGATGTCCAGTACCACCATTATCTGAGCTAAGAGTACCACCATTATCTGAGCAAAGAGTACGACCTACTAACTGTATTAACACAGGTTGAATGAGTTTCTTTAACTTACTACTAGTGACTTTAGAGAGATGTCCAGTACCACCATTATCTGAGCTAAGAGTACCACCATTATCTGAGTGAAGAGTATGACCTACTAACTGTATTAACACAGGTTGAATGAGTTTCTTTAACTTACTACTAGTGACTTTAGAGAGATGTCCAGTACCACCATTATCTGAGCTAAGAGTACACCATTATCTGAGTGAAGAGTACGACCTACTAACTGTATTAACACAGGTTGAATGAGTTTCTTAACTTACTACTAGTGACTTTAGAGAGATGTCCAGTACCACCATTATCTGAGCTAAGAGTACAACATTATCTGAGCGAAGAGTAGACATTACTACTCAACTGTATTAACACAGGTTGAATGAGTTTCTTTAACTTACTACTAGTGACTTTAGAGAGAGATGTCCAGTACCACCATTATCTGAGCTAAGAGTACAACATTACCTGAGTTTAAGACTACCACCATTATCTGAGCTGAAAAAAGTACGACCTACTAACTGTATTAACACAGGTTGAATGAGTTTCTTTAACTTACTACTAGTGACTTTAGAGAGATGTCCAGTACCACCATTATCTGAGCTAAGAGTATACCATTATCTGAGTGAAGAGTACGACCTACTAACTGTATTAACACAGGTTGAATGAGTTTCTTTAACTTACTACTAGTGACTTTAGAGAGATGTCCAGTACCACCATTATCTGAGCTAAGAGTACCACCATTATCTGAGCTAAGAGTACTACCATTATCTGAGCAAAGAGTATGACCTACTAACTGTATTAACACAGGTTGAATGAGTTTCTTTAACTTACTACTAGTGACTTTAGAGAGATGTCCAGTGTCACCATTATCTGAGCTAAGTGTACCACCATTATCTGAGCTAAAAATACCACCATTATCTGAGCAAAGAGTACAAACTACTAACTGTATTAACACAGGTTGAATGAGTTTCTTTAACTTACACTAGTGACTTTAGAGAGATGTCCAGTACCACCATTATCTGAGCTAAGAGTACCACCATTATCTGAGTGAAGAGTACAACCTACTAACTGTATTAACACAGGTTGAATGAGTTTCTTTAACTTACTACTAGTGACTTTAGAGAGATGTCCAGTACCACCATTATCTGAGCTAAGAGTACCACCATTATCTGAGTGAAGAGTACGACCTACTAACTGTATTAACACAGGTTGAATGAGTTTCTTTAACTTACTACTAGTGACTTTAGAGAGATGTCCAGTACCACCATTATCTGAGCTAAGAGTACACCATTATATCTGAGTGAAGAGTACGACCTACTAACTGTATTAACACAGGTTGAATGAGTTTCTTTAACTTACTACTAGTGACTTTAGAGAGATGTCCAATACCACCATTATCTGAGCTAAGAGTACCACCATTATCTGAGTGAAGAGTATAACCTACTAACTGTATTAACACAGGTTGAATGAGTTTCTTTAACTTACTACTAGTGACTTTAGAGAGATGTCCAGTACCACCATTATCTGAGCTAAGAGTACCACCATTATCTGAGTGAAGAGTATGACTACTAACTGTATTAACACAGGTTGAATGAGTTTTTTTAACTTACTACTAGTGACTTTAGAGAGATGTTCCAGTACCACCATTATCTGAGCTAAGAGTACCACCATTATCTGAGTGAAGAGTATGATCTACTAACTGTATTAACACAGGTTGAATGAGTTTCTTTAACTTTACTACTAGTGACTTTAGAGAGATGTCCAGTACCACCATTATCTGAGCTAAGAGTACCACCATTATCTGAGTGAAGAGTACGATCTACTAACTGTATTAACACAGGTTGAATGAGTTTCTTTAACTTACTACTAGTGACTTTAGAGAGATGTCCAGTACCACCATTATCTGAGCTAAGAGTACCACCATTATCTGAGTGAAGAGTATGACCTACTAACTGTATAAACAGGTTGAATGAGTTTCTTTTTTAACTTACTACTAGTGACTTTAGAGAGATGTCCAGTACCACCATTATCTGAGCTAAGAGTACCACCATTATCTGAGTGAAGAGTACGACCTACTAACTGTATTAACACAGGTTGAATGAGTTGAGTTTCTTTAACTTACTACTAGTGACTTTAGAGAGACATGTCCAGTACCACCATTATCTGAGCTAAGAGTACCACCATTATCTGAGTGAAGAGTAGACCTACTAACTGTATTAACACAGGTTGAATGAGTTTCTTTAACTTACTACTAGTGACTTTAGAGAGATGTCCAGTACCACCATTATCTGAGCTAAAGCTTACCACCATTATCTGAGTGAAGAGTACGACCTACTAACTGTATTAACACAGGTTGAATGAGTTTTTTTAACTTACTACTAGTGACTTTAGAGAGATGTCCAGTACCACCATTATCTGAGCTAAGAGTACCACCATTATCTGAGTGAAGAGTACGATCTACTAACTGTATTAACACAGGTTGAATGAGTTTCTTTAACTTACTTACTAGTGACTTTAGAGAGATGTCCAGTACCACCATTATCTGAGCTAAGAGTACCACCATTATCTGAGTGAAGAGTACGACCTACTAACTGTATTAACACAGGTTGAATGAGTTTCTTTAACTTACTACTAGTGACTTTAGAGAGACATGTCCAGTACCACCATTATCTGAGCTAAGAGTACCACCATTATCTGAGTGAAGAGTACGACCTACTAACTGTATTAACACAGGTTGAATGAGTTTCTTTAACTTACTACTAGTGACTTTAGAGAGATGTCCAGTAGTACCAAATTATCTGAGCTAAGAGTACCACCATTATCTGAGTGAAGAGTACGACCTACTAACTGTATTAACACAGGTTGAATGAGTTTCTTTAACTTACTACTAGTGACTTTAGAGAGATGTCCAGTACCACCATTATCTGAGCTAAGAGTACCACCATTATCTGAGTGAAGAGTATGACCTACTAACTGTATTAACACAGGTTGAATGAGTTTCTTTAACTTACTACTAGTGACTTTAGAGAGATGTCCAGTACCACCATTATCTGAGCTAAGAGTACCACCATTATCTGAGTGAAGAGTACGACCTACTAACTGTATTAACACAGGTTGAATGAGTTTCTTTAACTTACTACTAGTGACTTTAGAGAGATGTCCAGTACCACAATTATCTGAGCTAAGAGTACCACCATTATCTGAGTGAAGAGTACGACCATTGTCTGTATTAATACAACTTACTAACTGTATTACTTTAACTTACTACTAGTGACTTTAGAGAGATGTCCAGTACCACCATTATCTGAGCTAAGAGTACCACCATTATATCTGAGTGAAGAGTATGACCTACTACTGTATTAACACAGGTTGAATGAGTTTCTTTAACTTATTAGTACTTTAGTGACTGCATTAGAGAGTTTGAATGAGTACCACACCATTACCTGAGCTAAGATTACCGCCATTATCGAGAGCGAAGTGTATAGACCTACTAACTGTATTAACACAGGTTGAATGAGTTTCTTTAACTTACTACTAGTGACTTTAGAGAGATGTCCAGTACCACCATTATCTGAGCTAAGAGTACCACCATTATCTGAGTGAAGAGTATGACCTACTAACTGTATTAACACACAGGTTGAATGAGTTTCTTTAACTTACTACTAGTGACTTTAGAGAGATGTCCAGTACCACCATTATCTGAGCTAAGAGTACCACCATTATCTGAGTGAAAGAGTATGAGCTACTAACTGTATTAACACAGGTTGAATGAGTTTCTTTAACTTACTACTAGTGACTTTAGAGAGATGTCCAGTACCACCATTATCTGAGCTAAGAGTACCACCATTATCTGAGAAGAGTACGACCTACTAACTGTATTAACACAGGTTGAATGAGTTTCTTTAACTTACTACTAGTGACTTTAGAGAGATGTCCAGTACACCATTATCTGAGCTAAGAGTACCACCATTATCTTAGTAAAGAGTAAGAGTACAACCTACTAACTGTATTAACACAGGTTGAATGAGTTTCTTTAACTTACTACTAGTGACTTTAGAGAGATGTCCAGTACCACCATTATCTGAGCTAAGAGTACCACCATTATCTGAGTGAAGAGTACGACCTACTAACTCTATAAACACAGGTTGAATGAGTTTCTTTAACTTACTACTAGTGACTTTAGAGAGATGTCCAGTACCACAATTATCTGAGCTAATAGTACTACCGTTATCTGAACGAAAAGTACCACCATTTTCTGAGCTAAGAGTACAACCTACTACTACTGTATTAACACAGGTTGAGTGAGTTTCTTTAACTTACTACTAGTGACTTTAGAGAGACGTCCAGTACGACAATTAGAGAGCTAAGAGTACCACCATTATCTGAGCTAAGATTACCACCATTATCTGAGCGAAGAGTACAACCTACTAACTGTATTAACACAGGTTGAATGAGTTTCTTTAACTTACTACTAGTTACTTTATAGAGATGTCTAGTACCACCATTATCTGAGCTAAGAGTACAACCATTATCTGAGTGAAGAGTACGACCTACTAACTGTATTAACAGGTTGAATGAGTTTCTTTAACTTACTACTAGTGACTTTAGAGAGATACCCAGTACACCACTCTCTGACCCAAAAGTACCACCATTATCTGATTGTAGTGCACAACCTACTAACTGTATTAACACAGGTTGAATGAGTTTTCTTAACTTACTGTTAGTGACTTTAGAGAGATGTCCAGTACCACCATTATCTGAGCGAAGTATACCAACAACTGAGTTTCTTTACCACCACTATCTGAGCTAAGAGTACCACCATTATTTGAGCTAAGATTACCACCATTCACTGAGCGAAGAATACAACGTACTAATTGTATTAACATAGAATGAATGAGTGTCTTTAACTTACTACTAGTGACTTTAGAGAGATGTCCAGTACCACCATTATCTGAGCGAAGTATACCACCATTACGTGAGCTAAGATTACCACCATTATCTAAGTGAAGAGTACAACCTACTAACGGTATTAAAACTGGTCGAATGAGTAACTTTAACTTACAATTAGTGACTTTAGAGACATGTAATGTACCACCATTATTTGACCTAAAAGTACCACCATTATCTGAGCGAAGAGTATGATCTACTAACTGTATTAACAAAGGTTGAACGAGTTTCTTTAACTTACTACTAGTGACTTAGAGAGATGTCCTTGTACCACCATTACCTGAGCTAAGTAAAGTACTGCAATTATGTAAGTGAAGTGTATGAGTTACAAACTGTATTAACAGAGGTTGAATGAGTTTTCTTCAACTTAATACTAGCAACTTTAGAGAGATGTCCATTACCACCATTATCTGAGCTAAGAGTACAACCATTATCTGA
The DNA here is from genome assembly GCF_016097555.1 of Gigantopelta aegis. Lineage (NCBI taxonomy): Eukaryota > Metazoa > Mollusca > Gastropoda > Neomphalida > Peltospiridae > Gigantopelta > Gigantopelta aegis. The sequence continues at coordinate 20,418 of NW_024533225.1, forward strand.
ACGAAGAGTACCAGCATTGTCTGAGCTAAGAGTACAACCTACTAACTGTATTAACACAGGTTGAGTGAGTTTCTTTAACTTACTTCTAGTGACTTTAGAGGACGTCCAGTACCACCATTATCTGAGCGAAGAGTACCACCATTGCCTGAGCTAAGATTACCGCCATTATCTGAGCGAAAAGTACAACCTACTAACTGTATTAACACAGGTTGAATGAGTTTTTTTAACTTACCACTAGTCACTTTATAGAGATGTCTAGTACTATCATTATCAGAGCTAAGAGTATCACCATTATCTGAGTGAAGAGTACGATCAACTAACTGTATTAAAATTGGTTGAATGAGTAACTTTAACTTATAATTAATGACTTTAGAGACATGTCAAGTACCACCATTATGTGACTTAAAAGAACCACCATTATCTGAGCGATGAGTATGATATTCTAACTGTATCAACACAGGTTGAACGACTTTCTTTAACTTACTACTAGCAACTTTAGAGAGATGTCCAATATAACATTATCTGAGCTAAAACTCCAACCATTATCTGATCAAAGAGTACCACCATTATCTGGGCTAAGAGTTTAACCAACTAACTGTATTAACACAGGTTGAATGAGTTTCTTTAACTTTCTACTGGTGACTTTAGGGAGATGTCCAGTACCACAATTATCTTCACTAAGAGTACCACTATTATCTGAGCGAATAGTGCTACCTCCTAACACAGTTTGAGTGATTTTTTTAAAATTACTAATAGTGACTTTAGATAGACGTCCTGTACCACCATTATCTGAGCGAAGAGTACCACCATTACTCGAGCTAAGATTACCGCAATTATCTGAGCGAAGAGTACAAAAATAAAACTGTATTAACACAGTTTGAGTGAGTTTCTTTAGTTTACTATTAGTGACTGTAGAGAGATGTCTAGTACAACCATTATCTAAGCTAAGAGTATCAACCATTATCTGAGTGAAGAGTAAGACCTGCTAACTGTATTAACACAGGTTGATTGAGCATCTTTAACTTACAATTAGTGACTTAAAAGAGATGTCCAGTACCATCATTATCTCAACTAAAAGTACCACTATTTTCTGAGTGAAAAGTACGACCTGCTAACTGTATTAACACAGGTTGAATGTGTTTCTTTATCTTACAATCAGTCACTTTTGAGAGATAACCAGTGCAACCATTATTGATCAAAGAGTACTATCATTGTCTGAGCTAAGAGTATGACCTACTGACTGTATTAACACAGGTTGAATGAATTTCTTTAGTCACTTCAGAGACATGACCAGTACCACCATTATCTCAGGTAAAAGTACTACCATTATCTGAGTGAAGGGTATGACCTGCTAACTGTATTAAGACAGGGCTAATGTGTTTTTATAACTTACCATTAGTCACTTTCGAGAGATGTCTAGTAAACCATTACCTGAGCTAAGAGTACTATCATTATCTGAGCTAAGAGTATGACCTACTGAATATATTAACATAGGTTCAATGAGTTTCTTTAAGTTACTACTAGTCAGTTTGGAGACATGTCCAGTAACACCATTATCTTCACTAAGAGTACCACTATTATCTGAGCGAAGAGTGCTACCTCCTAACACAGTTTGAGTGAGTTTTTTAAATTACTAATAGTGACTTTAGATAGACGTCCCGTACCAGCATTATCTGAGCGAAGAGTACGCCATTACTCAAGCTAAGATTACTGCAATTATCTGAGCGAAGAGTACAAAATAAAACTGTATTAACACAGTTTGAGTGAGTTTCTTTAATTTACTATTAGTGACTTTAGAGAGATCACCGGACCATGAGGCTTCACAAAAGATATGAATAACAGTGATTGGGTTCTTAGGGATTTGGTTTTTGATATGTACAGTTCTAGGGCCTGTACTGGGATAAATGAGGTTTTTCCTCAAACCTAGGAAAAAAGAACTCCTTCATAGGCTTACCCTGTCTAGACTGTTTGGACAGTGAAGTTGGAAGGAAGGCAAATCCCTCTGGAGATGATTTGTGGGCTGAAATATCCAGTTTCGATAGATCTACTGATCTTGAAGGGCGAGATAATGCAAGGAGCATGACAGTTTTTAGTGTCACTGACTTAAGTGAGGAGTCTTGGTCTAATTTCTCATTGGATAGGTAGACTAGTCCTGTAGAGATATCCCACGTCCTGGAATACCTTGGCAGGGGAGGTCTAGCATGAAAAACCTTCTTTAGAAGTCGGGTCACCATTGGGTGTTGACCAATGGACATACCATCAATAGGAACATGGATAGAAGCAATAGCTGAGCGATAGGCATTTAATGAGCGGTACTGATAGCCTTCTGAGAACAGATGAGCCAAGAAGTTAACTATCTCTTCTATAGGTCCATGAATGGGATCACTACCCCATTCATCACACCAGCTGATCCACCGTTTGCATAACGAGTCATAGAATTGAGCTGACTTGGTTCTCCATGAGTTGAGAAGGAGTGTTGTAGCTTCCTCAGAAATTCCTTGGTTGCTGTAGTGTTTCCTGAGATAGGCCACACGGCTAGTTGTGGCAGAATTACCGGGAAGGATTCTGGCTGCACTTCCCACAGCAGATCTTCCTGAGGTTGGATTTTCCGCGGGAGGTCCTGTAGTAGGCTCAGAAGCAGGGGGTACCATGGTTGAGATGTCCATATGGGAGCCACTAGTATCAGATTTGCTTCCTGTTGTTTTTACCTTGGCCAGGACCCTTCCCACTAGGTTCCAAGGAGGGTTGGCAAAACCCCTTAGATTTCTCCAGTCCTGGAGGAATGCATCTGTTGCTTCTGCCAGAGGGTCTGGTCTCCAGCTGAAGAACCGAGGCAGTTGATTCGTTAGCCGAGATGCAAATAGGTCCACCTCCATAGGACCCAATGTTGCCTGGATTTGCCAGAATATTTTTGGATTTAGCATCCAGTCTGATTGGTCTCTCACCACCCTTGACTCCAGATCCGCGATCACATTCTGCTTCCATGGTAGGTGTTGTGCTGATAGAATAATATCCTTCTCCAGGCACCACATCCACAGATCTCTTGCTAGGGTGGTTGCTTGTAGGGATACTGTCCCACCCAGGTTGTTGATGTATGCTACTGCAGTCATGTTGTCCAAGTACAGCAAGACATGTTTGTTTGTCTGACCTTTGAGGAATGTTTTTTACTGCTAGTGTAGCAGCTAGTAGTTCTAGGCAGTTTATGTGCCATGTCTTCTCGGATGGGGACCAAGGGCCCCCGTCCTGACATCTTGCGAAGTGGCTCCCACCCTGTGAGGGAGGCGTCGGATTCTATCGTCAAATCCGGTTTCCTCAATAGGAGGGACTTCCCACTCCACCTGGCTAGATGGTGTGCCCACCAGTCGAGATCTGTCCTCGCCCCCTCTGAAAGTGGGCAGGGAACGTTGTAGCATTGGTTGCCCTTTGCTAGTGCCCTTGCTAGATCCCTCTGGATATGTCTGTAAAAAAGAGGCGCTGGTGGCACAGCTTGTGACACTGCATTCATCTTCCCTAGTACCTTCGAAACATCTCGAGCAGAAGGAGGTTGCTCTAGACTTCCCAATTTGTTGGCCTCCGCCCTCAGTTTCTTGATTTTCTATAAAGCCTAGGTTCTCCAGGAGAACGATCAGAGCTAATGTGTGGTCCCTTGACCTTTCTGGGGAGTCGGCCATTACCAAAATGTCGTCTATATATGTCACTAGCCTCACCCCTAGCTCTCTGAGCATAGCCATCACTGGCCTTAGGGTCCTGGTAAAGACCCAAGGGGCACATGATAGACCGAAGGGGAGGCAAGTGAATTGGTAATAACTTCCCTTCACCTGGAAGCGGAGGTATTTCCTTTCTATCTCGTGAATCGGAACCATAAAATAAGCATCCTTTAGATCCACCTTGGTGAGCCAATCATTCTCTCTTAGCAGGTCTTTCAGAGTATGAATGCCCTCCATCTTGAAGTGCTGAGGAGGGATGAACTCATTGAGTTTGTTCAGGTTGATGACTGGTCTTGTTCCCCCATCCTTCTTGGGAACAAGAAATAGGTTTGAGTAGAAACCTTCCTGACTCTCTGGAGGTGGATTTCCTTGATTGCCCCTTTGGACAACATAGACTCCACCTCCAGGTCTATCAACTCCTGCTCGTTTGAGGGAAAGACTGGAGTTGTTTGGGGGCCTGCTTTGGAATGGTTCCCTGAGGAATTTTATTTGGAACCCTGTAATTGTTTGCAATACCCAATGATCCTGGGTTACTACTTCCCCAGTTCTGTACAAAACATGCCAACCTGCCCGCTAGTGGATGAGCTCTCTGAGCTACTACCTGTGCTACAGAGGAAATTTCTCTTGTAAACAATTGACACATTATTATAGGGTTTGCACAATAATTCTGTATTATTAATAAATGAAATATTAGAGGCAGGTCTCTGCCTACATACATTATGTCTGAAGGTGCAGTTTGAGGGGATTGGCGTGGTCTCTTTATTTGGGTTGGACCTTCTGAAAGTTCTCTTTTCCTTGTCGAGAGAAAGGCTGGAAACGGTGTTTTCCTCCCCGAAAAGATTGGTAACCGCCTCCTCGCTGGGGATAGGAGGGGCGGTTGGTCCGAAAAAAAACGGCTTATGAACTGGTGGTTTTTGAGGGGGGCATGCCCCTTTAAGGAGCTTTATTGCCTCAGCCCTCTCTTTAGCGGTTCTTTCAAACCCATTTCCAAAGAGTTTGGGAGCCGCGTCCGTGAAAATCTCTTCTTGGTCAGCCAAATCTTGTATATCTGAATTGAGCTCCTTCAAGACTTTTTTCCTTCTGAGCTTTGAGATCTGAGAAGAAGCATTGCCTAGGAGAGTAATAGCACCAGAAAGTGTAGATATGGCCTCATCCTGTTCCAGTGTGCCTGACTGGCATGCCTCTAACAGCTGAACCAATGGTCCAATAGGGTCCAGGACGAAAGCTTGAACTCTGGCAAGGTCCTGTTCAAAGGCTTTTGCCTCTCCTCTGAGAGACGAGCCAGCAGTCTTGAAGACTGAGCCTAGTCTTGGACATCTAGTTTCTTCCACGTTAGGGACGTGGAACATTCTCCTCAATTTACGCCTCTCCACGTGAGGGGAGTGTGGAGGTGAAAGATTTCTTCAGGAGAGCCAAGGTGCTCTCTGACACCTCGAATGGCTCTTGAATGTCGCAGCCAGTCTCCTCATCATCTTCGTCAACAGGCCATCTCGGTAAGGGGGAAGATCGGTGACCGTATCAGTCCGATCAGCCCACGGAACGCTCTTAGGGGAGGGTTCTACCTCGAGCGTTGGAGCCCCGTGGACCCTCTCAGAGAGTTCGTCCATGCGAGCAGAGACTGCGTTCAGGGAGGATGTGAAATTTTGCTCCATCCTCTGGATGGCAGCAAGAATATTATTCTGGTCAGCGCTCTGTCTGCCAGTAGTGTCTGAGGTTGTCGGAGTTAAGGACATAGTCACAAAAGAAGATAAACTGATTAGTAACTTGAAGTTAGTAACAATGCAAAGATATAGACTTCGAGAGTCCTTACACAAACGCTTCCACGATGGAGTTAGAAAAAGGCCGAGGTGTTAGGATCAGGGCCTCCAACCTCAAAATTTGATTTTCCCCTAGGGGAACTAAAATTTTTCCCTTTATTTCCCTAAATACAAAATTAGTAACCCCCTAACCCCCCCTTAAGTTTTACAATATTTCCTTGAATTTTCCCTAGAAAAACCAATAGTTATCTTATACTTAAACCAATACTTAGTCATTGTCAGAGTCAGAACTTTCATCACTATCATACATTTCTAAGTCGACACATTTGCACATGGAACTGTCAGGTTTAAATTCCACACAAGTGCAAGGCAAGCTTCGTTTAGTCAAAATAATAGCATCTAAAGTTTTTGTTTTCATACTATTTCTTGTCTTGTTTTGTTGTATGCCTGCTAATCAGTAAATTTTACATGTATGCAATCATGCATGTTTATCAAAAATAGATTTTAAACAGGCTATGAATTTATTATTAGTTATAAATATTATTAAAAGGTTTGAAATTATAAAATCCCTAAATTCCTTAATTTTTAAAAATTCCTCCCCTGGACCCTAAGTTAATCAATTATTCCCTAGTTTTAGGGAAATTTCCCTAACATTGGAGGCCCTGGTTAGGATCACCTTGGGTTTTTATACTCTTGTCTGACCACTCCTATCACACGTGACAGGGCGTGGCTAATACCGTAATAAAAATTATACATTATACTACAAATTAACTGGGATTCCCTAATATAAAGTTAGGAAACTAGGCCAAACACCATTGATATGTGAAACTGAGCCTACTGAAATATAATTTACTATTAGTGACTTTAGAGAGATGTCCAGTACAACCATTATCTGAGCTAAGAGTAAGACCTGCTAACTGTATTAACACAGGTTGATTGAGCATCTTTAACTTACAATTAGTGACTTAAAAGAGATGTCCAGTACCATCATTATCTCAACTAAAAGTACCACTATTAATCAGTCTCTTTTGAGAGATAACCAGTGCAACCATTATCTGAGCAAAGAGTACTATCATTGTCTGAGCTAAGAGTATGATCTACTGATTGTATTAACACAGGTTGAATGAATTTCTTTAGTCACTTCAGAGACATGACCAGTACCACCATTATCTCAGGTAAAACTACAACAATTATCTGAGTGATGGGTCCTACGACTTGCTAACTGTATTAAGACAGGGCTAATGTGTTTTTATAACTTACCATTAGTCACTTTAGAGAGATGTATAGTCTACCATTATCTGAGCTAAGAGTACTATCATTATCTGAGTGAAGAGTACAACGTACTAAGTCTATTAACACAGGTTGAATGAGTTTTCTTTAACTTATAATTAGTGACTTTAAAGTGATTGCCAGTACCACCATTATCTTAGCTAAGAGCACTACCAATATCTGAGCGAAGAGCACGATCTACTAACTGAATATGTACAGGTTAAATGAGTTTTATTAACTTACTACTAGTTACTTGAGAGAGATGTCCAGTACTACCATTATCTGTGCTAAGATTATCACAATTATCTGAGCGAAGGGTATGATCTACTAACTGTATTAACAGAGGTTGAATTTTATTTTTTGCTTACTACAAGTGACTTTAGAGAGACGTCCAGTACCACCATTTTCTGAGCTAAGAGTACTATCAATATCTGAGTGAAGAGTACAACCTACTAACTGTATTAAGACAGTTTGAATGAGTTTTTTAAAATTACTACTAGTGACTTTAGATAGACGTCTGTACCACCATTATCTGAGCAAAGAGTACCACCATTACCTCAGCGAAGAATACAAAAGAGAACTGTATTAACACAGTTTTTGAGTGAGTTTCTTTAATTTACTATTAGTGACTTTAGAGATATGTCCAGTACCACAATTATCTGAGGTAAAAGTACCACCATTATCTGAGTGAAGAATACGACCTGCTAACTGTATTAACACAGGCTGAATGTGTTTCTTTATCTTACCATTAGTCACTTTAGAGAGATAACCAGTGCAACCATTACCTGAGTATGAGGGTACTTTCATTATCTGAGATGAGAGTATGACCTACTGACTGTATTAACACAGGTTGAATGAGTTTCTTTAAGTTACTACTAGTCACTTTAGAGATATGTCCAGTACCACCATTATCTCAGGTAAAAGTACCACCATTATCTGAGTGAAGGGTAAGACCTGCTAACTGTATTAAGACAAGTTTAATGTGTTTTTATAACTTACCATTAGTCACTTTAGAGAGATGTTTAGTACAACCATTATCTGAGCTAACAGTACTATCATTATCTGAGCTAAGAGTATGACCTACTGACTGTATTAGCACAGATTGAATGAGTTTCTTTAAGTTACTACTAGTGACTTTAGAGAGATGTCCTGTACCACGATTATCTGTGCTAAGAGTACCACATTATCTGAGTGAAGACTACGATTTACTAACTGAATAAATACAGGTTAAATGAGATTCTTTAACTTACTACTAGTGACTTGAGAGAGATGTCCAGTACTACCATTATCTGTGCTAAGATTACCACCATTATCTGAACGAAAAGTATGATCTACTAACTGAATAAATACAGGTTAAATGAGCTTCTTTTAACTTACTACTAGTTACTTGAGAGAGATGTCCAGTAGTACCATTATCTGTGCTAATTACCACCATTATCTTAGCGAAAAGTATGATCTACTACCTGTATTAACACAGGATTAATGAGTTTTTTTTAATTTACTGCTAGTGACTTGAGAGAGATCTTCAGTACAACAATTATCTGAGCTAAGAGTACTATCATTATCTGAGTGAAGAGTACACCTACTAACTGTATTAACACAGGTTGAATGAGTTTCTTTAATTTACAATGAGTGACTTCAAAAGATTTTCCAGTACCACCATTGTCTTAGCTAATAGTACTATCAATATCTAAGCGAAGAGTATGACCTACTAACTGTATTAACACAGGTTGAATTAGTTTCTTTAACTTACTACTAGTGAATTTAGGGAGATGTCCACTACTACGAATATCTGTGCTAAGATTACCACTATTATCTGAGTGAAGAGTACCGCCTCCTAACTGTATTAACACAGTTTGAGTGAGTTTTTTTTAACTTACTACTAGTGACTTTAGATAGACATCCTGTACCACCATTACCTGAGCTATGAGTACCACCATTATCTGAGCGAGGAGTACAACATATTAACTATATTAACACAGGTTGAATGAGTCTCTTTAATTTACCACTAGTCACTCTAGAGATATGTCCAGTACCACCATTATCTCAGGTAAAAGTACCACAATTATCTGAGTGAAGGGTACGACCTGCAAACTGTATTAAGACAGGGGTTAATGTGTTTTTATGACTTACCATTAGTCACTTTCAAGAGATGTCTAGTACAACCATTATCTGAGCTAAGAGTACTATCATATCTGAGCTAAGAGTATGACCTACTGACTATATTAACACAGGTTGAATGAGTTTCTTTAAGTTACTACTAGTCAGTTTAGAGATATGTCCAGTACAACAATTATCTGAGCTATGAGTATCACCATTATCTGAGTGAAGAGTATGACTTAGTAACTGTATTAACACAGGTTGATTGAGTATCTTTAAGTTACAATTATTGATAGATCTCCAGTACCATCATTATCTCGAGTAAAAGTACCACTATTGTCTGAGGGAAGAGTACGACCTGCTAACTGTATTAACACAGGTTGAATGTGTTTGTTTATCTTACCATTAGTCACTTTTTGAGAGATAACCAGTGCAACCATTATCTGAGCATGAGGGTACTATCATTATCTGAGATAAGAGTATGACCTACTGACTGTATTAACACAGGTTGAATGAGTTTATTTAGGTTACTACTAGTCACTTTAGAGACATGTCCAGTCCCACCATTATCTCAGGTAAAAGTACAACCATTATCTGAGTGAATGGTATGACTTGCTAACTGTATTAACACAAGTTTAATGTGTTCCTTTAACTTACCATTAGTCACTAGAACAAGTTGTGCTTCTGAAGGAATGTCGTGACACAGTTATAAGTCTGGGACATTGCATTCCCATTGCGGGTCATTTGGACCAAGACAAGATGACTCAAAATCTCTTACAATGGTTCTATTGACCAACTACATACAGAGATGATGCTGAGTACTGCCGGACATGTGGATCATGCCAGAAGGTTGCTCAACATCATATACAACCAGCACCACTCATTCTCCTCCTTATTATTGATATTTTATTTAAAAGAGTTACAATGGATATTATCAGACCTCTCCCCCACAGTTGGTCACGAAAACAATACATTCTGGTATATTTTGGTAGAAAGCTCTTACCAAGGAACGAAGTTTACTCTACAGTAGAGAAAGAATGCCTTGCATAAATCTTGGAATTGAAGCATTCAAAGTATACCTATTTGGCAGGCAATTTGAGATCCATACTGACCATAACGCCCTTGTCTGGTTGGATCGACTCAAAGAGAACAGTCTGAACAATCAAAGACTAACTCACTGAGTTTGTCCCTCCAACCATACTCATTTGTTGTTAAGCATCGTAAAGGTCAAACGAACAACAATGCAGATGCTCTCTCTGAATGTGCTCCAAACTAGTTTATCGCTGGATAAGCGAAGAGGAATGTGATGAACTAGAAATTTATTTGTTTATTGCAGTAATCTCTGCCTACACATATTTTGTTATTTGTTTATTTATTGTATTGTTATCTGCTAGAACTTTCTATGTCACATGTTTGTGAATGTATAAAAGAAAGGTGATTTTTTGGTAAGGACAGAGTTCCTCCAATTCTCTCATAACTTTAACATAACCAGTCAGGGAATCTTTCACAAATGTCAAAATAATCTAGCCTCTAGCACTCAATCTGCTCTCGGTCTCAAGAGGCAACCATTGTCCAGTCTCCTATAGGTCAGTTTGTCTGTTATCTTCTATAGTATTCATTTTTAAATAATCTGGCCTCTAGTAATCACTCCTGAGATGTTCTAAGTCTTAAAGGCAACCACTGTCAAGACTCCAATATGTCAGTTTGTCTATTTGCTTCTATGTTATTAACATTAAAATAATCTAGCCTCTAGCACTCAATTTGGAGATGCTTTCAGTCTCAAAAGGCAACAGCTATCAAGTCTCCAATAGGTCAGTTCGTCCGTTATCTTCTATATTATTCATTGTTAACTAATCTAGCCACTAGTACTCAGTCTCTCAGATTTTTTCAGTCTCAAAAGGCAACAACTGTCGCGCCTCTAGTAGGTCAGTTTGTCTGTTTGCTTCTATAATATTAATGTCATAATAATCTAGCATCTAGCACTCAATTTCAGCAGCGTTCTTGATCTTAAAAGGCAACCACTGTCAAGCCTCTAATAGGTCAATTTCTCTGTTATATTCTATATTATTCATTATTAAATAGTCTAGCCTTTAGTACTCGCTGACATTTTCTCATTCTCAAAAGGCAACCACTGTCATGTCTGCAATATGTCAGTTTGTCTGTTATCTTCTGAAATTTTCTGTTATCTTGTATGTTATTTGTTGTTAAATAATGTAGCTTTTAGTACTCAGTCTGTGAGATGTTCTCAATCTCAAAAGGGCAACCACTGTCAAGACTCCAATAGGTCAGTTTGTCTGGTATCATCTGTGTTATTCATTTGTTAAATAGTCTAGCTTCAAGTACTCTGTCTCTGAGATGTTCTCAGTCTCAAGAGGTGACCACTCTCAAGACTATAATAGGTTTTTTTGTCTGCTTGCTGCTATATTATTAATGTTACAAATAATCTAGCCTGTAGCACTCTGTCTATGTTATTAATGTTATAATAATCTAGGCTGTAGCACTCAATCATAGACACATTCTTGGTCTCAAAGGCAACACTGTCAAGAGTCCAATAAATAGATCAGTTTGTGTTATATTCTATGTTATTCATTGTTGAATAATCTAACTTCTAGTACTCGGTCACTGAGATGATCTCAGTCTAGAAAGGCAACCATGGTGAAGCCTCCACTAGGTCAGTTGTCTGTCTGCTTCTATATTATTAATGTTATAATAATCTAGCCTCTAGTACTCAATCTCAGAAAAGTTCTAGGTCTTAAAAGCAACCACTGTCAAGTCTCCAATAGGTCATTTTGTCTATTATCATTTATTGTTAAATAATCTAACCTCTAGTTACTCAGTCTCTAACACATGTTCTCAGTCTCAAAAGGCAACCAATGTCAAGACACCATTAGGTCAGTTTGTCTGAGTGCTTCTATATTATTCATTGTTAAGTAATGTAGCTTTTAGTACTCAGTCTCTGAGATGTTCTCAGTCTCAAAGGAAACCACTCACAAATAAGTCAATTTGTCTGTTCACTTATATATTATTAATGTTATAATATTCTAGCCTCTAGCTCTCAATGTCAGACACGTTCTCAGCCTCAAAGGCAACCACTGTCAAGTCTCCAATAGTTCTCAGTCTCAAAAGGTAACCACTGTCAAGTCTCCAATAGTTTAGTTCATCTGTTATATTGTATATTATTCATTGTTAAATATTAAAGATTTCCAGCGTTAATGCAAACCAACTAGATAAAACTGTCAATTGCAGTTTATTTGTTTATTCTCTCTGAGGCCATTAATCTATGCAGTTTACACAATGAACCTCACTGAATAGTCTAAACCTTCTAAATTCTTTAAATTAAAGAGTATAGAGCATTAACACTCTAAAGTCTTTAATTCAAAGAGTTTTAGACGGTTCGACTATTGAGTGAAGTTCAAAGGTAAACTGCTTAGATTAAAGAATTCATAGAGACTTACTAAATAAGCTGCAATTAATAGTTTATTAAGTTGGTTTGCATTAACACTCTAAACTCTTTTTTTGAAAGGGTTTAGAAGGTTTAGATTATTGAGTGATGTTCACAATGTAAACTGGTTAGATTAAAGGACTTAAAGAGACTATCTAATAAACTGCAATTAACAGTTTATTAAGGTGGTTTGCATTAACTCTCTAAAGTTTGTAATTCAAAGAGTTAGGGGTTTAGACTATTGAGTAAAGTTTATTATGTAAACTACTTAAACTAAAGGACTTAAAGAGACTAACTGAATAAACTGGAATTAACAGTTTATTAAGTTGGTTTGCATTAACACTCTAAACTCTTTAATTGAAAGGGTTTAGACTATTGAGACCCGAACTTCACTATGTGAACAGCTGAATTTAAAGAGTTTAGAGAGGTGAAGTCAATCACCTAGAATTATCTGTTTATTCAGTTAATTTGCATTAACTCTCTAATGTCTTTTATTTAAAGAGTTTAGGAAGTTTAGTCTCTTCACTGTAATGATCTGTTTAAAGTACTTAGTTTAGAGTTTTAGAGAAGAAGACAGTCACCTAGAATTTACAGTTAATTAAGTTAGTTTGCATTACCTCTCTAAAGTATTTATTTTAAAGTGTTTAGAAAGCATGAGACTATTGAGTGAACTTCACTATGTAAAGTGCTTAGTTTAAAGGGTTCAAAGAGATGAAGACAATCACCTAGAATTTACAGTTTATTAAGTTGGTTTGCATTAACTCTCTAAAGTCTGTAATTTAAAGAGTTATATAAGTTTAGACTGTTGAGTGAACTTCACTAATTAAACTGTTTAGTTTAAAGAGTTCAAGGAGATGAAGTCAGTCACCTAGAATTACAAATTTATTCAGTTGTCTTGCATTAACTCTTTAAGTTTTTTATTTTAAGTGTTTAGAATGTTTAGACTATTAAGTGAACTTCTCTATGTAAATTGCTTAGTTAATGAATTCAAAGAGAGACATTAACACTTTAAAGTCTTTAATTTTAAGAGTTTAGAATGTTTAGACTGTTAAGTGAACTTCACTATGTAAACTGCTTAGTTTAAACAATTTGGAGAGAAGAAGTCAGCAATGACCTAGATTTTACAGTTTATTATGTTATTTTTCATTAACTCTCTAAAGTCTTTTTTTGAAAGAGTTTAAAAACTTTAGACTATTGAGTGAATTCACTATGTAAGTACTTAGTTTAAAGAATTCAATGAGATGAAGTCAATCACCTAGAATTTACAGTTTATTAACTTACTTTGCATTAACTATCTAAAGTCTTTAATTTAAGAGTTTAGACAGTTTAGATTATTCACTATGCAAAGTGCATAGTTTTAAAGAGTTCAAAGAGATACAATCAACGATCCTAGATTTTACAGTTTATGACGTTAGTTTGTATTAACTCTCTAAAGACTTTGATTTAAAGAGTTTAGAAGTTTAGACTAGTGAGTGAACTTCATTCACTATTGAACTGCTTAGTTAAGGAATTTAGGGAGATGAAGTCCACACCTAGAATATACAGTTTATTAAGTTAGTTTGTATTAAACTCTGGAATGTCTTAATTTAAAGAGTTTAGAAAGTTTAGATTATTGAGTGAACTTCGCTATGTAAAGTGCTTAGTTTGAAGAGTTTAGAGAGATGAAGTCAATCACCTAGAATTTATTACCGTTTTTTAGTATTTTTTTGCATTAACTCTCTAAGGTCTTTAATTTAAGGGAGATTAGAATGTTTATTCTATTGAGTGAACTTCGCTTCGTGAACTGCTTACTGAACAAATTTAGAGAGATGATTCAATCCCTAGTTTATTAGGTTAGTTTGCATTAAACTCTCTCGAAAGTCTTTAATTTATAGTGTTTAGAAAGGTTAGACTATTGAGTGAACTTCACTATGTAACTGCTTAGTTTGAGGAGTTCAAAGCTATGAAGTCAATCACCTAGAATTTACAGTTTATTATTCTTTTGTATATTTTTTTGATAGTTTCTTTATGTGCAATATGTTGTTTGGTTTTATGTTTATTTCTTAAATATAACTTGATTCTTCATGTGATTTAATTAATTTCAATATATGTACAATTGTAAATGTTATTTGAGGATGTCACTTAATTAATTAAGTTATTCTCTCATTTCTGGCAAATCCCAGTCAAAGAGATTTGCTCCATATAATGTAGAAGCAGTTACTGTATTACACTAATTATAACTTCAAGTATTACTCTTGGAGGAACTAAACGTTTCCTCTTAGAGTCATATTTATGCTCTACTGATAATGTTATAGCTTTGGGACATTATAATTGGTTTTCAAAAATCTTGTTCAAATGCCAAGAATTGGACTAAAGTCACCAGATGCCCTCATTATATTAGTAATGACATAATACTCTATCACTTCAGTCATTACTAATATTGTGTGCATAACTATTGTTATCCACACACACATTCAAACCAGAGCAACAAGTACAGGTATATAATAGAATAAATACTACTACAATAGTGCAAAAATAGTCACAGCAGTATTAGAATCATCACATTGAGGAATACTGGAAGTAGAGTGATGTGTAGATCAGAGTATCTTGTAACAACGGATTAGATTGTAACAAAAGTAAAACAACGAACCATGACAATGTTGCCAGTTCAGTTGCTTATTTATTGTTTATAATGGGGTTAAATAGCCATATATAGCAATAAGTACCAGCAAATATAGCACAAGGATAATCTGTGTAGTAATAAGAATGAATATCACATAAGTAAATAAAATAAAATAAGCAGACTATAATTGTAAATAAGATTATTTTAATTGTATATACTGTTTCTACAAGGGACTAGATTGTGCTACGATTTAAAACTGGATAGTTGAAAGAAGCTATGGAACTGCTCAAAGACGTTTTCTTGAGTTACAAAACTCAAAAGCTTCAATCAGTCATGCTTAATTTAAAGTACTTGCAGCAACCTTCTTTCATTCCTATGCTGGCTGGTAGTTACTTTATGTTCAGTCATCTATCTCAAATTTGGATTCAACAATAGATTAAACTGTAAAGACAGACATATATAGAAGTTATACATCAAAACAATCATAGGCTGCTTGGCACAATGCATGTGCCTGGCAGAATAAAAATGAGGAAGTAGTCATGAAATGTGGGAGTAGTAGTACAAAGACATCTCAAACAAAACCAAATTAGGAATTGCAATAAACAATAATCACTAGTTCTTGCTTGAAATGTGTTTATTGTCCAGTCCTGGAATACATAACCTAAAGTATGAAGGGTATGAACTATGAATAAAATATATAATGTAATATTATGGTCATGGCTGCACAGTTAATTTCTATTTTCATTCTAGTGTTTGTTCACTTATTCATTGATTTTTTTTTCACTTTAATGTATATTAGAATATAAAAAAGAAAAAAACTACTCATTCTTATCTTGAATCATCCGAGCAAGAGAATCTTTATCTATAACAGTCAGGGAAAGACTCATACATATTTTGGTCCACCGAACCAGGATAGACTTTAGAAGCACGTTGTTTTTGGTCCTTTTCCGGAAGAGTTGTCATTCATGGTTTTTGTTGTTGTCGAAAGCACGTGCTCACAACATTTGATATCTCATACTTGAGGATGACCGAAGCTGCTATATCAAATGGAAGGAAGAAAAGAGGAACTGTCAAGGCCTCTATCACTCGCCTCCTAGCTCATGTTGGAGAACTTGAAATGGCAGTCAATCAACCCAACATACTTGACCACACCCAACGTTCTCTTTATCAGATTGGAAACTCTAAACTCTGAATATAAGGTCCATCATTTCGCACTTATTGATGTTATAGAAGACGAAGCCATCTTACAAAGAGAACAAGAGAACTTAGATAATCATGATGATATCGTATTGTAAAACTCTCAAAATTAGATGTCCCAACGTTTGATGGGAACATTTTGAATTTGAAGTGTTTCTGGAACAGTTTTTTGTATTTCTGTGCATGATCATCCTAATCTCTGAGGCAGAGAAATTAGTCTATCTTTGCCATGCTCTCAAGGACGGATCAGTGAAACATGCCATAGAAGGTCTCTCACATCTGATGAACATTATATGGAAGCAATTGCCATCAAGCTCATGTTCATGTGATACTCTTCATGCTCCCACGCTCAAAGATGGTAGCGGTAAGGAGTTAAGACGAGACTTCATGACACTGTTCAACAGCACTTGCGTGCTCTCAGGTCAATGGGTTATGAGCCCTCTGGTCCCTTCATTACCTCTGTGTTGGAATTAAACTTTGACACGAACACCCCTGTTTGAGTGGCAGAAGCGCAGACAAGATGTGTAGATGTTCCACACTATCAATAACCCTAAAGTTTATTGATCTTTGAGACCCAAGCATCTGAAAGTTCAGTCTCGGACACTTCTAAAAAACATCCAAAGATGAGCAATAGACAAACACATCACTTTGATGGTTGCTAACACAGTTGATAGTCACTCCAATTACTGTATCCTTTGTAAACAAGAAAGCATCACTATATATTTGTTCACAATTCAAATCAATAAATCGCAATCAAAGAGTATCAATTATCAAATAAATAATCTTTGTATGAATTGTCTTGGAACAAATCACTTTGTTAGAGAATGCAGTCCAATCACAAATGTAAACGATGTCAGAGACCACATCACACTCTTTTACATGAGGATTGGCATAAGGATACTCCTTCAGCACATCCTGATGACAGCCCTTTAAGCCCTGTCACATCACATACTGCCGTGAATGCAGGTCTCAAATCAAGTTCACTCTTAATGACTTGTCGAATTTTGGTTGTTTCTCCCAATGGATCATCGTCAGAAGCAAGAGCTATATTGGACAGTGCTTCATCTGCTTCTTTCATATGGATCATTTGGCTGGAATACTCAAATCTTCCTTGCTCAAGTCAAAATACACATATAACTGGTATTGCAGGTTTATCGCACAAGTCACCAAACACATCTATTACTAACTTTGTTGTATCTCCCTCCAGTTCTCCATCTCCGAGAATCCAGGTATCAGCAATCATTGTACCTCAAGTCACCTGTGTCTTACCTCTTCACTCAGTTCTATTTGACCTCAAGTGGGATCATCTTTCAGGCGAAATAGAAGGATAGATCTACTTGGAATTGATATCTTCACTAATGTAATGGGCCATGGCCGCGGTCTGGACCACTTGGGTTCTCTTTCGGCTTTTGAGACCAGTTTCAGATGGGTGCCTTGCTGGTAATATTGACATGATCGTCCCTGTTCATATCGCAACTCATACCTTTGTCGTTTCTGGTGACAACATTATTCGCAAGTTTTGGGAATTTGAGGAATCCCAAACTCTGAATTAGCTCTCTCATCGGATGAACAGCCGTAGTGCATCCCTTAAAGTTAACCATCGTCGTAACAATGAGGGAACATTCACAGTTCCTTTACCTAAGCAACCAGACACGAAGCCAATTGGTGAATCAAGATCTCAAGCCCTGAGAAGATTTATCTCTCTTGACGTTCACTTCGATCAAAAAAATTAGTTTTGAAGACTTCAATAAAGTTATGGATGAATACTTCGATATTGGCCACAATACAATTTCTGACATGGAGAAACCTCCACATGAAGTATTCTCTCTCCTCATGCATGCAGTTTACAAAAGATTCAAGTTCAACTACAAAGATCAGGGTTGTCTTTGATGCATCTGCTAAATCTGATTCTGGTATATCTCTAAATGACACTCTACTTGTTTGGTCCAACAGTTCATTTCACCCTCCTCGATATATTACTCCATTTTCGACTTTATCAAATTGCACTTGTAGCTGATGTCAGCAAAATGTATCGGGCGATTGAACTCGCTGAGCCTGATCATGATGTCCACTGATTCGTCTATTGAACTAACCCTCAGAGGCATTACAAAAATATAGGATGACCAGAGTCACCTTTGGCATAGCTGCCTCCTCCTTTTGCTGCTAACATGTTGATAAAACGAAATGCTTTAGATTTTGCTCATGAGTTTCCTCTAGCAGTCAAAGCTGTCAACGAATCATTTTATGTAGATGAATGTTTGAACCGGTGCAGACCACAGTAGAAGAAGCTATAGAATTACAAACACAACTTTGATCACTCTTTTAAAAGTGATTTTTTACTCAGGAAAATGGAATTCTAACATACACTCGTACTCAAATCAATCCCTCCAGAGCTTTGGACCTTGAGTGATACACACTATTAATGATACATTGGACTACACCAAGACACTTGGCATCGAGTGGAATCCTCAATTAGATCACTTTAGAATCACCATTGTAAAGCTACCATTCTTAGAGGGCGTGACCAAATGTATGCTCGTTTCAGACATCACTAAAATTTCGATGTATTGGGATGGTTTTCCCCCACTGTTGTCAAAGTCAACATACTTTTGCAACGGTTCTGGGAACTAAAAGTTTGACTGGACTCTCCCATAACTCAACACATATTTCACACGTGGATGCAATGGAGATCTGAACTACCAATCCTGTACCTTACGTTCGAAACATCAATGTAATCTTCCTAAGGGAACATAGGTTGTGGTTGTTACAACTTCATGGTTTCTGCGACGCATCTGAAAACACCTATGTGGTGTCATCTACTTACGTATGATTGACATTTCTGATCAAGTCCATATTCCTCTTGTGATATCAAAATCTAAGGTTGCACCAATCAAGAAATTGGCTATCCCTCATTCAGAGCTCTGCGGAGCTCATTGTACTATTGTCCTCAGCTGGCTGATTGGTAATCCAGGCGCTTCAAGGTATATGTAAGTAACCGAGTTTCTTCTATCATTGAGCACATTCACCAGATCCATTGGAACCATGTTCATGGGTGTGGAAAACCCAGCTGACCATGTATCTGAGGACTTTTCCCCCTCACAACTGTTGGATTTTAGAGTATGGTGAGAAGGACCTCCTTGGTCAAATTTCCTCATTTCAATGGCCTCAAAACGTGAGATTCTCCTCTTCTAACTCTGATGAAGAAAAGAGGAACGTGTCATCTCACTCTCACTCCTTCAAAGACGCCAGTTATATCTCCTGACCGTTACTCCAATTTCACCTTCTTGAAACGTATCACTGCTGGATACTTGTTTCATTAACAATTGTCCAACTTAAAGATGCAAGGAAATTTGTACACCTTGCTGATGAAGAGATGATATTAGCAAAAAATACTGGATTTCTTTGTCTCAAGAAGATTCATTGCACAAGAAATCACCGCTCTCAAATTTCAATGTTCTATATCCCAAACTACTTGCCTTTTACCTTTGAATTCCTTTCTGGATTTTATCTGAAATCCTCCAAGTTAGTGGAAAAGAGCAACATTACAATCTTTATCATTCCAACACACCCCTGTCATTCTTCATGGGAAATATTTTGTTTCAAAATAATGGTTCACACAGAACATCAACGTCTGCTTCATGCAGATCCAACACTCCTCATTTCATCTCTCTGTCAAAGGTTTCATATCATTGGATGTCGGGAAACTAGTTTGCTCTATCTTCAGGATGTGTTACTTGTCGTCGTATTTCTGCCAAACCTAAACCACAGTTACAAGGGCAGCTCCCTTTAGAACGTGTGAATCCAAGCCCAGAACATCCTAATTACTTGCTTTTACATTTAATCAACTAATCATTATAAATTTTTTATTTATTGCATCTAACAAACATATCTTCTTCAAAATGTTTTGTCAGTTAGGCGACATCGATTGAGTGAAAAACGTTTCCTGCTATATTGAATAGTCTTTTCACAGGTGCTGATGACACTGGGATAACAAAGGAACTAAGGAACTAAGGAACTAAGGAGCTATTTTGGCTAGTGGGGCAAATTTCTTTTGATTATTCTTCCAGAAAGCAAGTGGGTCTTTTCCTGTGGCAAGCAGGGAGAAAGTAGGTATTCTTCACCAATGTGTCAATGTCATTTGAAACAGTTTGTAGTATTAGTAGGATCATCTATCAACCCACTGAAAAAAGGCCTCATTTCTTGGCTGGGGGCTCACATCTTCTTCATTCTGTTCAGAATTAGGCTTAGTGACTGTGTGTTGATGAATTGGGTACTGTCACTAGTACTACTGTGCTGGTCAAGTGTAGAGATAATTGCTTGTTTTCAGTTCATTATATTCTGAAGGTGTACACCATTTGAGCTTGAACCTAGGATCCAATGCAGAAGCAAAAAAATGCATCAATTTCCTCATACTATGAAAGTCTCTTATGAACTGATCATCAGCTTTCAGATTGGCTACAAACCTGGAGGTATACTTGCGACTGAGATTCTCAATTGTAGACTTCAATACTCTCACACATGGATCAATTATACTGCTAGTTACAACCTTATCTCCTTGGATACAGTGAGTTTGCTGTTTCAAATGGTGTCAGAATTTGAACAAGCTCTTCAAGAATTTTTCCAGTCATATGGAGTAAGATGATGAGTGTTAAAAGATTCAAGTTTTTCCTCAGGAATTCTGAGGATGGAACGGATCATGCTTAACTGAGAGTTCCACCTGGTGACATTAGTAGCTTTTAGACGTTTCTCAGACTCCAAAATCTCAGATGAAAGAGTAGATTTTCTCACATGGAGACAATACCAGAAGCCTTACTCAAACCTTGTTGATGCTGGGAGCCTGTTTGAACCATCTTTGATTACAAGTTGTAATACTTGTGCAAAACATGGAATGTGTTGATTAAGGTCACTGTAATATCATCTTGTAATTCTTGTAATTCTTGAGGCATTTCAAGTTTTTTCAACCTCTTCTCCCTCTGAGTCATCATTTTCATCCTCTGAGTCATCATCATTTTCCTCTTCAATCCAGGAAGTGAAAACACTTTCAGCATATTACTTGCACTATCAGTGATGGTAAATAAACTTTCTATGATATTTGAAAGGAGGCTATTGTTTTTTTCAAATTCCTCAGATATAGCATCACCTGTATGTGATGCATGAAGCGGGAACATGCAAGCATAACAGACTGTAAATACCAGTCAGCTACATAGTGAGCAGTAATTCCCAAGAAGCTTCTCTTCTCATCTGCCAACTTGACCAAAGATCTACGGTACACAGATTACTTCAGCTTTTGTAGTGACTTTCTAAGTTTTTCCTCGTATCTCTGCTGTACTTTGTGGTAGCGTTTGGTACTGAAATGTTATCAACTTGGAACTTGATATGTTACATTTGCAACATCCATAAGATTGTGGAAACGAGGACTCTCAACAATAGAAAGTGGTAACAAATAACCAGCTTGAAGGTGACCAGAGCCTCTGTGATTGCAACTTGATGATGGTCGTTCATGTTATACTTCTTGGGATTGTATACAAGAGGGTCAAGCGTTGATTGTTGAAGGCTTCCAGATGGTTGAGTACGTGGAATTTCTTTTATTTCTTTATATACTAGTTCATGCTTCCGCTGGAAAATGAAAAAATTTAACCTGAAAATAAAACTGGTGATTTGGAGTATCCTAATGTTGAGCAAAAAATTAATGTGGCTTTGTAGATACTGAAATTGTAATGGTGCAATGTTTGCACTTAGCTTTAAAGCTACCCTCAACATTTTCTGGAATATTATAGTGCCTGAATACAACTGGAATAGGCTTTTTCTTGGCAGCCATCACAATCCTTTTTCAAGTAGTCAGTCACAACAATACAGGTGTCAGATGTATTTAATCAGCTGCTTTAATTTAACTTCAAAGAAAAGTGTTAGCAACTGTTTCCTCTGATCCTATCTCATAGATATTGTACTTATTGGTACTCATAGGTGTCAATAGATCTTACACATAATTATGCAGAAGAAAGTTCAAGAAACAAACATTTAAAAGGAGTATTTGAAGATTTCATAAAGTGTTTCAAATACAAATACTTCCTGTTTCAAAATTTCAAAATACAAATACAAAAACTAAAAAAAGTATTTAAATACAGCTAAATATAAATACTCATGTATTTGACCACAAGCCTGCAGTATAGTGAGCCAAAGATGGCTGATGAAGTAAAACATTCAGTCTCACTACTGAAGTACCATCTCTATGTTAAAAAAGAGTACCAAAGTTATAGTATCTGTGAAATATATTAAAAGCCTCCAGCTCTATAATTTACTTCAGCTCTATAATTTATTTATCTACACTCAACTTACTCTATGAGATTGCCTTCCATCTTCTTGAGAACAACTGGACAGTTCAGATTATTGAAAAACAACTATAGATGGTGTGCGAATAAACTAATAATATTACAGTGCAAATCCCTCTGGTGCTAAAGAAATGAAGGAGAACCGTTGATATTACCTATAAAATACCTACAAGGAATAATGAGTCTCATTGATATAAGGGACACCCTCAAAGACACACTAAGCACTGTTAGGAGTCTGTCTGTGGTCCCTTTTTCCATCCATCTATACATCTAAGTTTACCCTCGATAATATAGTTTGTGGAATTATCACTGTTATATTGAGTAGTGTGGTATAAATTTCAAGAAATAAGACAGTGAAATACTTAGTGATTCTGATAAACAGAAATCATAAACAAAATAAAATTCCAGACCACTTGATAAGTACTAGAGCTAGAAAAACAATGTGTTGCATTTGATTTATTTGCCATCAAAGATTACATTGACAATCTACTAAGAATAATATTAGTATCTTTCTGCAATACAGAGCTGTATGAATTTGTAACTCACATATTTCCCAACATTAACAAAAGAGGGTGGAAAATAAAGACGAACTACTGGAACCATCTGTGTAAAGTGGAAGGATACACAATTGACATGAGACAATTCATGTCTGGACTATTAAAACTAGCTGACGATAGCACTGTGTTCAAGTTGAGCATATAGATGTTGTCTATTGATCAGATGGTGAACAACAGTACTAGTTAACTGACATAAATGAAGCATTGTTTGAGCATGGTGATGTTGTCTAGGTAATGGTGTTTTTGTCAACATAATTTTGTCCAGTCTGAAATGCCATAACAATTGTTTGAGGTTTTATCATCAATAATCCAGACTTGTATCTTATTTTATATACATGTATTAGTAGTCTTTCCTAAACAGGTTAATTTGTTGCTCATAAAACACCATTTATTGAATGTTCTACATTGAATGCTCTACATTGCTATTAATAATAGTCATAAGAGAGAGAATAAACAATATGTACTTCCACTTATATTGACCACATGTTATGATAGTACTTGTTTATGTACAATGTATAGTATACTTTTAGGTATATAGAATTAACTTTATTCTCTTTCAGTCTGGGTTAACAGCATTACACTGTGCATCTAATGATGAAATAGCAGAAAAACTTATTAAGCATGGCTGTAATATACATGCACTAAATAAGGTTAGTGTTTAATATTGTAAGTTAAAGTTATTGGCACCTCATATTATAACTAACATTTAGTACAAAGTTAAAGTTACTATATGTTATAAAAATAGTTTACTTCATTTAGTTTATATGTTTTGTGGTTGATAATGCCAAATCTTTACATTTCAATGTTATTATGTTTATGTTTAATTGTTACATAATATCTACACGAAGACTACAACTCTTATGAAATATACATTGTACAATAGACTACTCTCTCTTACATTGTACTGTAATAAGTAAGTAAATTAGTAATCACTAAATATAGCAAATATTATAATTATAAATTAATTATAGGAATTTTGAGAATATATTAAATGTTACCTAATTTGGAAAAATAACACATGCTGCTCTAAATAAAATGCACTAAAGTGCTTAACCTCGCTGCGGTCTTATCCAGAAACCTCCTCAGTCATGTAATCTCACGTGATGCGCAAGATGATTATTGATGACTCAGCATTTCTCTTCAATCACAGGAAAAAAGCTTTGCCTTTTAGTGCGTCTACTAGTTACTTTGCACTCTAATTGACAAAAGGCCCAATACTTTCCAACTTCTTAGTAAAAGTTAGTGATTCTCCAATGACAGCTATGGTGCTAGTATTTTTATTTCACACTCAATGTATCGACAAAGATTACTGCCAAAAGTTAGTAAAACTGTCATAACTTTCCAAAGAAGTATTTTGCAAAAATTCGCACTTTAAAAAGTTGGAAAATATCATAAGCTGTATGCAGAAGGTTTTTATTGAATGTTTGAGTCTTCACTGAAAGCTGTGCTTTTTTTTCAAAGGTTTTTCAGACTTTTAAAGCTTTTTGTTCATTTGACACTCCTTTTGGCAGTATTTTTAAGAAGTACAGAAGTTTTGTTACTGTTCACTATAGTTTGGTGGCTACCAATACCTTGTTTTGCCGAGTTAAAGCAGTTCAAAGCCATTTGCCCGGGTAACAGGCAGACAGACAGACACACTGACAGACTACAGTAACCCTTGCTATTCATCCACGCACAGCGAGGTTAAAACGTTTAAACAAATGGTTGTGTACATGCATCTTGTACAGAATGTTTACTATACATGTCAATCAGGAAGAACAATCCTACAAGTACTTGGTTACCAAATTTTCTAAACACTATGTACAAATGGCTACCTAGCAACAGCATATATGCAGCCATTTTTCAAAAACCTTTAACATAATAATGTAGTTTTGCTAAATAACATGACAAAGGTCAAATTAGCACATATAAATGCATCTGCATCAATACAATGGAACATTGGATTCCCTGAATAATATAAACCACGTTTGCAAGGACAAGTACTGGTGTCAGGAATAAACTACCATTTAATACACATTAACCACAACCTACTATATGGCACCACAGAAATATACTTTGGATCATCATCAACAGTTTTTTCGTACCTTGAATTGAATCATTTTAGTACAGTATTAGTTCCTATATTGTTACTAGAACTAAAACTAAAATTATTTTAAATTCTAATTCTAGTAAGAAAAAGCTACAAACTAGTAGAGCTTCAGAAAATAGACAATTAGAAGTACTTCTTTAAGTCTTCAGTCTATTATAACATCCTAAATAATCTTACAGTATAAAGGACATAAATTTTAGCATAGCAACAGAAAACACTCTGATGCAACAGAGACACAAGTATTTAACTATTCTCAGGCAATTTTTTAAATATAACTGTCAAGCCCACAACAATTAATTTCGCATAAAGCATTGAGACACTTTAGTGAAGTTTACTAGGCACTATTAATAAGGATGTTATGCTTTTGTTTAGGCTATAGCTAGATATAAAAGTTAGAGGTTAGTGGTTGTTAGCAGGTGGGATCTGTGCCCATATAAATAATAATAGAACTTCATAATACCAACATTATGGATAATGCTTCTTTTTGTTTTTTGAAAATAATTATTTCCTGCTTTGGTTGAGGCTATTGTCAATTATAGCCATAATCAATTGAGTTTTCATTGCAATCTTTACAAACATGTGAGAACACCGGTCCATGTCCCATTGTGAAGTCTCTGTTGTTAGTACAATGGGTAGCCTTGAAATATAGTATAATAAAACCTTTGATGACACTTATGATTGCATAGCAACATCTACAGATTTGTCACATAGTGTAGACCACTCCAACTTCATATCACTTCTTACCAGGTTAGTTTGAGGCTGTAATATTGTGGCGAAATTAGAGATAATGTTCCAAAATAATTGATTAGACTTATAAGGAAATGTAGGTCAGGGATGTATTTGGGTTTGGCTGTATTTAAAATAGCATTATTCTTGTCACTCTTAGCATCCAACCATTCTACATCTATCATATGACCCCATTTAAATACTCAACTCTTTCACAGAAAATTTACATATTTTCAATGTTTTACTGTTTACCATGGCGTTTTAGTTGTATCACTACTTCTTGAGTGATGGAGATGTTTTTTTGTCCTTAACACCAGCAAGAGCTGATCCAAGGGTGGGTGGTAAGGGTGGATTTCCACCCCCCTTTCTCATGAATTACTTAATATAAATAATTTTAATAAAGCCAATAATTAATCAATTGAAAAGAACTGAATCAGAAGTCCTTTTTCTAGGGTTTCTTAATTTAAATTGTTCACAACATTTTTCTATAATTATTTCATAATTAAATCCTTGCATCCTTATTACACCCTAAATTGCCAACTCTGTCAGAAGTCATTGATGTTTGCAACCATGTGTGAATCTGTCTTAAGCACGAAAATGATCTTTCTGCTTCTGTACTACCTATTGGAAGAACTGCCAGGATACATAAAAGCTCCCTGACATTTGGATAAAAAATGGAATCAGCATCTAATTTCAGTAGACTCGTTACTGATCTTGGTTCTTTGATACTTTTCACTTTCAAAGTTATCTGGTGATGGCATCAGATGGGTCCATTTTGAAGCTAGGAGATCAGCTGTGTCACTAACATCACTTTCATCCTTTTCAGTGATGATTCCAGGAATAAAAGAGCAAAGCTCATAATGTGCCTGTTTTTTCTGGTGCAAACCTACCATCTAACTCAGAAACGATTGAGTCAAGAAAGGGAATTGTAAACTGTTACTTTTCAGTAATCCTTTGGAGATGTAACATCAGGATTTGATCTGATTGTTTGTCTTCCCTTCAGTATTCGTGGCATGTCCTCATTACTCCCTATGTCATCTGCCAGCTTGAGAGCTTTAGAGTAAACAGAATTGTACTGAGTACATACATCTTCTCTCATTCTCTTGTAGGCCTCTGTTACTTCATCAACCTTTTTAAAGCCAAAGTAAACTCCTGTAGTCTTCCTTGAAGGCATTCAGCAATTTGAAGATATGGGTTTCAAAACTTCTTTTACAATCAAGAAGAGGACTATGTGCTCAAATTAAAGAAAGTGCGTCGAAGTCCATTTGCATAACTGCGAGACTCAGAATCCCAGTTCCAATGATTACCTTCTGGATATAACTGTTCCTCGTCACTTGGATGGCATATTTCATGAAATCAATGTAACAAAATGTCGTGGGCAAGCATATGACACTACAGCCTCTATGAGTTCTTCAAGATCAGGTGTACAAGCCCATATAAGAAATTTGCTCCTGATGCGATTTACCAAGGATGCATATTACATAGCTTAAACCTAGTAATATGCAACTCCTCACAAATTTCACCTATTAGAAATATGATATAGTGGACTGTTTTATCATTTTGGTATGATGATCTTTTTAACATATTATGAAATCAGACACTAGTAGCCTGCTGGTATTATGAGTTTTTTTAGTTTTTTGACTTCAACATCCTGATAATTCCAAAGACAGTAAATGGCTTTGGGTTCAAAAAGATGCAAGAGCAATCGTTGAGAAGCAGATATGCAAAATTAAAACAACAAACAATGAGAGCATACCACTTCAACTCTGTCTATTTGTTTTTATACATAAAACTATTACCAACTACTACAATATATGAGGTGCTAGTAATACCAGATATAAGCTAGAATGAAATTATCTCCGCCTTTCAAAAGTTAACATATCACACAATATAAATGATATGTCTGTATTTACTATAACACTAGTTCTAATTATAATTATGGACAATGTCATCACTGTTTATTCCATGATATAAGTTAAATGGTTTGACATTCTAAGTATTAACATAGTGAATATACAAGGATACTGTTACTTACTTGTAGAAATAGTTTTGAGAGAATAGTTAGTCTGGTATAATAGATTCTTCTGATTTTGTAGTGACTTCTTACAACATGAAATATGAGTGAATGTTCACAAACTACTGTTTGTTTCAATCCTAACATTTTATATAACTATACCGACATCTCTGTTGTGATGACAATTGATTTCTCCTGCCAGTGGTCACTATAGTTAACGTCACTTACAATGTAGTTAACTCACTATTGTTACAAGCAGTAATCGAGTGTGCTAACTTAATTTATTTTATGTCATACTCCTTGTAACATTGTAATAGTAGTATGTATTACTTTTTGTAAATATATTTTTGAATCCCTTGCCATTAATTAATCACTATCATAAGATATGTTTATTATAGATAATTTTAATAATTTAATATAATAGATATCATCAATGTTGAATTGGCATCAATTTTTTGTTTAGATATTATTAGAGATCCATTTAGTAAAAGTATCGATTGTTTTGTTTTGACATGGGATAAAATGTCAATTCCTCAAGGTCTATTTCCTGCTTTGATTGTGTGTCTGCTTAAACGATCCATCTCGCCAAAGTTCAAGATATATAGACCATCTGAATGTGATATGCAGTATCGTATTGCAATTCGTTTAACATGTGCTGGTTACGGAGGAGCAGTTTTTACTTATTGATGCTATTTATTGGATGGAGGTATACTATTCTGGCCCTCCTGTCAAATACTTAGACATCAAAGAGGTCATCTTTGAAGCAATTGAAGATGTAGTAAAGAAATTTCAGTATAAATGGATTCTTTCAAGGCCCCAGAAATGCTTCCTTTGCTCCAAATGTCCCCTCCTACAGACCATCTGTGTCATCTAAATGATAATAAAGAGATTCTGACTTGTTGTAAAGATGGCACGACAACGAAATGTATTGATTGATCAAGACAACTACCTTGGATCAAAAACACTTCTACAATGAAGAAGGAAAATGGTTAGCACAATTATGTTTCATATGGTAGTGTAATACGTTTTGTATATATGTATGTGTTATAAATATAATGTCTTTCTCAACTCCAATAATTATTATTGTACATTGACTGTGACTAGACTGATACGTTTTGTTTGCATTGTCAGAAAAAGGAAGTACATTTATATTCCAGTCGGTCACATTGTTCTGTGTTTAGCCTTACACATTATGACTTTGTTTTCTCTATTTACTTTTTAGTTGTAAAACCTGAAAAGCATGTATTATTGAAATTTTTTGTCCAATTTCTGGGGAAATGGCAAGAGATTGGTGATCTACTGGGAGTTGATGTGGACACCACTGACCATTTGTACACTTCTCCACTTTCAAGTAAAGTTAAGATGGCAAAAATATTACAAAGCTTGTTGGATAATGAACCAACTCCTGCTACATGGGAAAATATTCTTGATATTGTAGAGGGACCTCTTCAGAAGAAAGCTCTTGCTCTTGAAATTCGTCAAAAAATTTAAAAAAGGTAAGTAATTTAGTTGACAGTAACTATTGCAATCAATAGATTCAACAAAATTGGTTACTGTTACTGTTTGCATAATAAATATAATAATCATCCTAATTAATTGTAAAGAAGTGTTCCAACATATTTAAGAAAATCTCGATTTGTCTTTTGTAGGTGAAGGAACTACACCTCATACATTTTAAAGAAACAATAACTATAACCTGAGGCTAAGACTATAATTAGAATTAAAAGTGAAATATTATCTTCAATGACTGGTATCTTACATTTAGTCATACTATAACTAGTCAAATGAATGAAGTCCAATTTATATTTGTATGTAAAGAACACGAGCTGTAATATGAACTAATGTGTACACTCATATTATAATTAATATAAATGGTTCAGGTTTTTTGCACCTAATTTCACTTAGTTAATATGATATGCTCAGCAATAATCACAAGCTCATTAGTTTATAAAATTAATTAATTCTAATGAAAACAATAGATACTGCATGTTTTTCGACTAACGTACTATAAGAAGGTGATGTGTATTATTATACGTATGCAGAAACATTCTCATCAACATAAAATCTATACAATGCATGATATTTTATTTACACAAATTTTGTTTATAATTAACCAAATATTATAAGATGTTTCTCTCTTTCTTTAGATAATAATTAATTCTACTTTTTCTTAGCAACAGTAACATTATTAATGATTATTACTCATTCTTTGCTACAATTGTATTTTTTGGGAAGGCATTATCAGGTATTTTGATTTTAGTGTATTTTCAAACTTTTCTTTTTTGCTATTTGACCTATTTTAAAAAAAATAAAATTGAAGATATTAATTGACTCAATGATACCATGATATTAACTTTTTAAAATTATTATATCTGACAAAGTTGGATAGATGATGTTAGCAAGATAAAAAAATGTATTACAAGTAAAACTAGAGTATGTTTACTGGAAAATTAACTATATTACCATTGTGATGGTCCTCAAAGAAATGCAAAAAAACAGACTAATAGACTTCTCTATATGTTTCATTTTGCAATTTCTATTATGTTTCAAATATGAAAAAAGACCACAAATACAAATGTTAGAAACAAAAGTAAGTTTTCATTAATGAGTAATTGTAATCGTAATGTTAAAAATTTATTATCAAACCAGTTATTACAAAGTAAGATCAATCATTTATAGCAAAGATCAGTCTCTTTAATATTTTAATATGATATGATTTATTCAAGTCGCGAGAAAACAAAACACAATTTAGACTATAATTAGCATTTTTCTCTTTTGCAGATACATATGCATCTGATTCTTTTTTTTATTATTTAGCTATTAGTAACTTTAATAATTAATTAAGAATGTTGTCTTTGACATTTTAATAATTTCATAAGTTTGTAGGCGTGTTATTGGTTAAGTTCACAATAATATTTTTTTTCATTGGAAAGTGCAAATTGAGTAAAAGTAATCTTGGAAAGTATGTCTCCATGCAAATGAAAATTGTAACAGCAACATTTAAATATTGAAACAGAATAAGAAAAATGTAAATTAAGAGAAAACACATTAGAGTCTAGACTAAGGAATAAATACTAATACTTAAAATATTGTCACCTATGTTAGGCACCTTTTTTCAAGTAAACTTAGAAATTTAACCTTACAAAAGATACATCTAAAACAATTACATTATAAATGAGGTACAATCACAATATATTACAAAGTTAAAGATATTAGCTTGCATTAGG
>NW_024533226.1:0-133030 GCF_016097555.1 Gigantopelta aegis
GATTATTTTGCTTATACATGAACACAGCACCTGTAAATAGCAATTTTCATCAAAAAAGATTGTTTTACTCAGTCAGGATAAAAATAAAATCTTGAAATTCACTTTTTGAGTAGTTTGTTGCGATTTTGTTTTCAAATCCTGGGTTGGGGTAGGGTAGGGTCAAAGTGCAGCCAGATTAGTTTGTCCCTGTTTACCTATTTCTGATGCCTGCTTAATTAAAATGGCTGAGAAAAACACCCCCTTCCCGCTATTTTTTGGTGCGAGGTATACATTATCATAGGGTAGGGAGTGCGCTCCCCCCCCGCCCGCCAGTGTCTGAGGCCTTGCAGTTAAAAATGCTTAGCCATGCTAGCCCAGATAGGGTTAGACTAGGCCTATAGTACGGTACATATCTGGACTGTGCTCTGCATCATTCATAATGGGTATTTTTTTTACTTTCATTTAAGTTTGGCTTTGCCTTGCCTTGGCTTTATTATTGGATAGGTCTGTAGTTTATAACCTATGCTCATTTCATACGGTCAGGATAGCACAAACCATGGCCTTTGTTGAACCAGTTATGGATCACTGGTCGGTGCAAGTGGTTTACACCTACCCATTGACCCTTGCAGAGCACTCACTCAGGGTTTGGAGTCGGTATCTGGATTAAAAATCCCATGCCTCGACTGGGGTCCAATACCAGTACCTACCAGCCTGTCGACCGATGGCCTAACCACGACGCCACTGAGGCCGGTATTATACTATTAAGTCATTTATGTTGTTTTACAAGTCAGGTTGATGAAAGCGAAGTGCCTTGTCGTAAAATAGAGCATTTGTTTACACTGCATAGAGGCGTTGGATGGAGCTGACATCACTTTGCCCCAAGCTATACCACCGGACATCACAAAAACAAAACAAAATGGCTGCCCCCAGTTAGCAGGAATAATCACATTTTTTTATTAACTCTAAAATTACGCGTTTTTTTCATTTCTTAAAGTGTCAATATGTGTTGGTTTTCTGGGTATGCATCTTTCCAACACATCACATATTTGAGTTGATCCTCCCTTTAAGGTCCACACAGATATTGAGAGAGAAACCTGCTGTCGCCACTTCATAGGCTACTCTTTTCGATTAACAGCAAGGGATCTTTTATATATATATATATATATATGCACCACCCCACAGACAGGGTAGTACATACCACAGGCTTTGATATAACAGTCGTGGTGCACTTGCTGGAACGAGAAATAGCCTAATTACTGGGCCCAGATTGACCGTGCATCGAGTGAGCACTTTACCACTGGGCTTCTTCGTGCCCCCTTGTAAGAAAGGTGAAACTACTACATATTCAGTATCATACACTCTTTAAAAGGAACAAAGTGAATGAAACTACTACATATTCAGTATCATACACTCAGTTTAAAAGGATTAATGGAACATAGTGAATCAATATCCATAGCCAAACCACTGGGCTACGTCCCACCCCCTTGTAAGAAAGGTGAAACTACTACATATTCAGTCTCATACACTCTTTAAAAGGAACATAGTGAATCAATATCCATAGCCAAACCACTGGGCTACGTCCTGCCCCCTTGTAAGAAAGGTGAAACTACTACATATTCAGTATCATACACTCTTTAAAAGAAAAGGAACATAGTGAATCAATATCCATAGCCAAACCACTGGGCTACGTCCCACCCCCTTGTAAGAAAGGTGAAACTACTACATATTCAGTATCATACACTATTTAAAAGGCACATAGTGAATCAATATCCATAGCCAAACCACTGGGCTACGTCCTACCCCCTTGTAAGAAAGGTGAAACTACTACATATTCAGTCTCATACACTCTTTAAAAGGAACATAGTGAATCAATATCCATAGCCAAACCACTGGGCTATGTCCCACCCCCTTGTAAGAAAGGTGAAACTACTACATATTCAGTATCATACACTATTAGTGGAACATAGTGAATCAATATCCATATCCATAGCCAAACCACTGGGCTACGTCCCACCCCCTTGTAAGAAAGGTGAAACTACTACATATTCAGTATCATACACTCTTTAAAAGGATTAGTGGAACATAGTGAATCAATATCCATAGCCAAACCACTGGGCTACGTCCCACCCCCTTGTAAGAAAGGTGAAAAACTACATATTACTATACAATCTTTCAGCTTATACATAGTGAATCATATCCATACACTGGGCTACGTCCCACCTCTTTTAAAAAGGTGAAACTACTACATATTCAGGATTAATGGAATAGCCAATAGTGCTAATTTTTGTAAGAATATCCATACATATTCAGTATCTACACTCTTTAAAAATCCACTGAGCTATGTACGTCCCACCCCCTTGTAAGAAAGGTGAAACTACTACATATTCATGTGCTTCATACCCCACCTCTTTAAAAAGGAATAATGGAACAATTAGTGGAATCAATGTCCAAAGCCGGCTAACCGAGGTGAAATATAAAAGCAATTTGTTTGGATTAAAAAGATAGTGAATCAATGGCTGACTAGGGCAATGGTACATGGATTGATATTTTATGTTCAAAAAAGTGTGTCTTATGGGTTGATGTAAAAATCTATTTTGATCTTTTTTTGACTTAAAATTTTGCAGTTACTGACTAAAATAAGATTGACTTGGTGTTTATAACATTACTAATGTAATGCCAAAAATTTACTATTTTTTTCTTCAGTTCTGTTTGTCTTCAGGCGTGTTCTGGTTCTCTCTGGTTCTTCACCTCACGCAGTGCTGGATGAATCTTTCACTTTGACCTGTACTGTGACACAAGCTGCCAACCTTGATGATAAAGTACTGTTCTTTAGAAAAACCACGACTGGTGCGTTTGCATCTCTGAAACAGACAAATACTTCATGTGCTGTGTTCCGTGGTGCACCGACAGGTTACACTGCATCCTGTGGGAGTGGAACAAACAGCAGCTCGTCCTCTACCAAGACGTACACTCTGTTGGCATAAACAGCAGATCGTCCTCTACCAAGACGTACACTCTGTTGATAAACAGAGCTTCTTCAGTCAATGATTCTACAGATTGGTGGTGTGAACTATATTATAGTTATAAACGGAGTCGGAACTTTACTCTGAAAGTTTACAGTGAGTACATTATCAAGGTATTATTTATATATCGGGTAATTAAAAAAAGTCCCACTTTTTGAAGTTGAAAATTGGGGGAAAGATATGCAATGTAGAACAGTGATATTTTGCACAGAATCATTTTATTATATTGTGGCAACATTTTCAGTTTGATACAAGGCTTACATGTACTTTTAAAATGGTGCACAATGTAACACAAAATGCTATACTAATGTGAACCTACTCAAAATATACCGTATATAGGCCTACTACCAACAACGATCGATTGTCGCACCATTTTCTTTTTAAACAGTCCATAATTTTTTCCAGATTAAAAAAACCCAAACATATTTAATTTTTTCCTTTGAGTATTATATTTAAATTGGCCCCATTAGTTTTCCGACTGCAACCCTATGGACTAATAGTTCCTGGCACAAGTCCTTTTGTAGGTAGTTTTTCTGACACAAGACTCAAGAAAATCAATCCTTGGAGAGAGCTTGCCAGAAATATTTTCCAATTCAATCGTACTTATAATTTTATTATTGTAAAATTTACTGCATTTTATTTTTGTACTGTTACGTCATGACCCTGCACATAGCTGATATATATTATGTCACTAGAAGGAATGCATGCAGTGTTACATGTTAGGTGATGTCACATATTGCCTTTGATATGGTATGACGTAATGAACAGATAGCAGACCGGCCTTGGTGGCGTCGTGGCAGGCCATCGGTCTACAGGCTGGTAGGTACTGGGTTCGGATCCCACTTCATACCAAATGTTGGGCGCATCTTTCCTGAACCATGCTGCAGTTGTTTCTGCTCGGGTTAAGACTGATTGTCGTCCGGCGTCTTTCGTACGTGTCGCCATCTGAGACCTAGAGATGATGGAGAAGTTATCGAAGCTTCTCTTTCAGGTGAACAACCATCTAGGTACCTTCCTTCTTGGGTTGGATAAGGCTGTGGAAAGTCTTCCCCCGATGGCTCGAGATTATTTGGCGGCTGCTGCGAAGGCGTCACATCACATTGCTCAGATGTCTGGGCGTTTGTGGGCAGACAATCTCTTGTTGCGATGTGATCATTACTTATCTGGGCTACGGGCTACCGGTGTTGTGAAAACTTATTTTCGCAGCCGGTCAGTGAGGGAGACCGTACTGTTTGGGTCGGACTTCGGCCTTGTCATAGATAAGGAGTCGGTTAAGTTCGTTCCCCTGCCCCAGTCTGGTAACGCTCGTAAGCACCGTTCCGGTGCTGCTGCGTTTTGCCCGCCTTCCTCCAAGA
This sequence comes from Gigantopelta aegis, assembly GCF_016097555.1. Taxonomy (NCBI): domain Eukaryota; kingdom Metazoa; phylum Mollusca; class Gastropoda; order Neomphalida; family Peltospiridae; genus Gigantopelta; species Gigantopelta aegis. The sequence continues at coordinate 4,358 of NW_024533226.1, forward strand.
AACCAGCTTTTCTTGAGGGGGTTCAGAATCCTAAGGTTTCTGCTCCTACTTGGCAATCTGGGACGGCGCCACCCCCCGTCAAACAGAATCGTGCTCGTCTGAGGGCAGCACGTTTTCGGGCTACCGCTAAGGGCACGGCACCTAAGAGTGGTAAGCCGCTGGGGTGAGGGTGTTGCGACGACCGGCAACTGTTAACGGAGGTGCCATTAGCAGATGTTCCCGTGGGCGGCAGGTTACGTCATTTTTTTCCACAAAGGCGTCTCCTGCCAGACCTGGACCCATGGGTTCTGTCGGTCGTCAAGGAGGGATATCGGATTCCCTTTTCTTTGGCTCCCCCTCTCACTTCGGCTCCCCAGATGCCTCCGATACCGTCGTCCGACAGGTGGGTTCTGGTGGAAACAATGATTTGCCGAGTTTCTCGGCAAGGGTGTCATCCACCAAGTGGATTTGGACTCCCGGGGGTTTTACTCCCATTTGTTCTTTGCCCAAAAGAAAAATGGCGAGTGGAGACCGATTCTCAGCCTCAAGCCACTGAATGCATTCGTGGTCGTTCCTTCCATGAAAATGGAGACGGTGCAGTCGGCTGGGCTTTACTCCAGGTTGGGGAGTGGGCAGCGTCAATCGACCTAAAAGACGCCTACCTGCATTTTCTGATTCATCGTGATTTTTGGGCACATGCAACTACCTGGATGACTAGTTAATTCCAGCTTCGTTCAGCAGGCATGTCTGACAGGCATGAGTCTGGTCATCGACATGATACTTCGCTTGGGATTTATTCCCAACTGGGTGAAGTCGGAGCTGGTGCCAGCTCAGTTTTTCACGTATCTCGGAGTTGTCTTCAACCTTGTGGAGGCATCCATTCGACCGACGGATGCACGCCTCCACAATTTCACGATGCTGGCTCAGCGTCTTTCTCGGAAGCCGCGCATTTTGGTGCGCATGCTGCACGGGTTGTTGGGACATCTCGAGTCGTTGGCTGCATTGAATGTGCGGTTCAGATGATTCAAGAGACCTCTCCAGTGGCATCTCTCACGTGTGTGGGACGGCCGCTGTTGGGATACGTTGATTCCGGTGGGGCCTTGGTTCGTGCAGATGATCTGAGAGTGTCTGGTCGACAAGTGCTTGTTCCAGGTCATTCCCTTACACCCTCTTGCTCTGGAATTGGTCCTGTTCACTGATGCTTCCCTAGAGGGGTACGGTGCGCATCTTGGGGATCAACATCTGTCAGGTGTGTGGAGTGCCTTCTAAAGGAGCCTCCATATCAATCTATTGGAGATGGAAGCCATTCGCCAGGTTTGCCTCCAGTTTTGGAGTATTATTCGACATCGTCAAATTTTTTTGAGATGCGACAACACGGCAATTGTCGCATACGTCAATCATTGGGGTGGCACCAAGTCCGAGTCACTGAGTCGCAGGGCCTTGGAGATCCAGGAATTGTGTGATCAGTGGGGGATTGTGTTGATGGCAAAACACATTCCCTCTTCAGTCAACGTCTTGGCCGACGCCTTGAGTCGTCGTTCACCTGTCCAAACAGAGTGGATGTTGCACAAGGGGGTTGCAGGCAGGATTATGCTATTGTGGGGGAGTCCACAAGTGGATATGTTCGCCACCAGGCTGAACCACCAGTTACCGGTGTTTGTGTCTCCCATTCCCGATACTCTGGCTCTGGAGTACGATGCGTTGAGTATGGACTGGACGGGGTTGGATCTGTATGCCTTCCCGCCACAGTCTTACTCAGCAAGGTTCAGGCCAAGGTCAGAATGCAACCGTGTCGAGTGATGCTCGTGGCGCCGGGTTGGGCAGCCCAACCCTGGTTTCCTCAGCTTCTGTCACTGTTAGTGCAGGAGCCGGTGCGCTTGCCACCTCTTCCGGATCTGCTCAGCCAGCAGCTGCGGCAGCCAGTGTGGCATCCGAAGCCAGAGGTCTTCTGGCTTCACGCGTGGAGGTTGTCGAGTTTTCCTTGCGAGGCAGAGGCTTTTCGGAATGAATTGCTGAACTCGTCTCCTCTTCGAAGCGCCGGTCAACTGAGCGAGTTTACCAATGCCACTGGAGCACTTGGGTTCGTTGGGCAGGTGAATGGGATTTCGATCCCTTATCACCTACTGTCAATGACTTAGCTGAATACTTTCTGGCCTTGGTCCAGGAAAGGCAGCTTAAAGTTCAGACAGTCAAAAGTCATCGTTCTTCAATCTTCACTACTCTCAGGCAGTGTGGTCGGACAGACTTTTCCACAAATCTCGTATTGCATGATTTACTCAAATCTTTGCAATCCACGGTTGAGAGGCCTTCCATTTTGCCAAAATGGGACGTCTTTCTGGTTCTTCATGCGCTCAAGGGTTCGCCTTGTGAGCCATTGCGGTTTGCCACTCTTCGACTTTTGACTTGGAAGACACTTTTCCTGGTCTCTCTTGCGGTTTGTCGCCGTATTAGTGAGATTAATGCTTTCTTGCATGATTTGGTCGATTATAACCCTGATGAGTCAGTTACGTTGCGGACTGATCCCATCTTTGTGGCTAAGAACCAGCCACCAGGAGAGGAGTTTCCTCCGGCAGTCATTCAAAGTTTGTCTCGTGTGTTGCCTTCTGATAATTCTGACCGTCTCCTTTGTCCGGTCAGGGCATTAAAGTATTATCTGCATCGTACTAAACTTCTTCGTGGTGGGAAGAAGAGGCTGTTTATTTCTTACACTAAACAGCCGGGAGATATTACTAAGAATGCTTTGTCTCGATGGATTGCTGCAACCATCAAGCTGGCATATGAGATGGCAAGAGATCATGTTCTGCGGAACTTCTCAGTTCGGCCTCATGAGATTCGAGCGATCTCAGCTTCCCTGAATTTTCACGATTCCTTGGATATTATCAAGCTGATGAATGCAGGAGTGTGGAAGGGTCGACATACGTTCGACCGCTTCTGTTTTCGTGACATGGCAGTTGGTCCCGATGGTACCAGACGTATCCAGTCGGTGATTGCTGGTCAGCAAGTTGTTTCCGTACGACGAGCCATGAGACAAGGGAGACCTCTATTCCGGTAGGCAGCTCGTACAGGTCGTGTCGGGAAATAGTTGAGCCACCTTTTCGGTAAAGGGTGTGGTTACTATCTGGGGCAGTCTAGTGCTTTTCCTTTCACTTGTGAGATGGTTTTGCCTTACGCGGGGGGTGGAAGATGTTTTATTCATTCGGGTATTGATAATTAATAGTCACTTAGACTTTTATTCCTCGTATGTCTTGGTTGTCTTACACCTTGTCATTACTTGAGATGATTCACGTTGGTCGAATGGGTAAGTCCTCGTGTTTTCTTACCTCCTCCCATTAATGTTGAATTCACGTGCTCTAACGGTGTTAAATCACGTCCGTTATAGCATAGTTGTTGTGCTAGTACAGTAAGTTGAATAAGACTATTCAGAAAATTTGTTTCTAATTTTCATTATTATTCATACTTACCTAGTACTAGCACAACAACGGTTACCTCCCACCCGCCCCTAGGAGGTCTTACCTGGATTCGGTCATTACGGACTGCCCATGCGTGGATATGGATATACATCTGGCAAGGGAAGACAATTCTGCAGTGGAGGAGATGGCTCAGGTTGTATAGCATTGTTTTTGTGCCAGTATGAATAATAATGAAAATTAGAAACAAATTTTCTAATTATACTGAAAATAAAATGCACAATTCCATTGACTTCCATGAAAAAACCCGGATGCAACCAGTTCTTGAATAAAGAGTATACTCTTTTTATCATCAAATGTGTTTGGTCTTCGTTTTTCATTTAATAGAAATTTAGAGTTGCTTAGACATTCTCTATACTTGTATTTATTTGGCAGTACTTCAGCTACTACATCTTATTTATTTTAATTATTTTTAAATTTTAAAATAAAGGTACATACCGTTCAATTACACATATATATAATTATTATATTATAAGTTCTTGTTTGAATTTGAATTTTGTTTGTTGCAAATGTTGTCTATACAATGTAGCAGGCCTGCAATATGAAAATGTATCTTTTCTTCTACGCTCTCTCTCTCTCTCTCTCTCTCTCTCTCTCTCTCTCTCTCTCTCTATATATATATATATATATACATCAGGTATCTATCTATCTATATATATATATATATATATATATATACAGTGAAATCCGCTTAATTGCATAGCCCCGGTGCATGTTAAATTCATGCCAATAACCGTTATAACCGATTATCCGATAGAGCCCCACTTCCAGATTATAACCAACGGTAAACTTTACAAATGCCTTGTGGACAGTCTATCTTACTCTTAACTGCAGAAAATTGTCTGAATGCCCATACATGTATGTATTTCATTTGTTTATACATGTATTTTAAAATAATAATAAATAAAATAACAGTATAAATGTTGATCAAATTTTTTAAATTTTGCATTGGTAAATATCTGTGGTTGTGTTTATCGATGCTATGTCTAGCTACTAATATTCACGTTGCAGTTTGTTGCACATGGCTTTTCCACAGTTCACACCTAGTGTTCTGAGGGGTGTTGAGTAGTGAAACTGTGTTACTTGGCAAAGCACAATTTCCATGTGCAGGCGAAATATACATAGCTTGAATTAGCAACTATTAATTGTCAGCCGATTTCAGCTACAGTGTACTAATGTTACAGTATATTTTGTTAGAGATGCTATTGTGCATTGAACAAAATATAAGAAGCGTAGTGTTTAGTTTGCTTATTTCATTCATTAATTAGAAAATTAAAAATATTTAATAATGAATAAAATTATTAAGACGATGTAAGCCAGACCTGTGCCCGCCCCTCCTCCCCCCTGTAGGAACCGGGGGAGAGGCCTGTGCCTGCCCCCTTCCCCCCCACAAATGTTCCATATACAGATTAAAATCTGGCTTAATTATCCCCTCCCCCCTCCCCCCAACTAGACGGTGCCTTCCCCACTCCAGATGTCATACCTATAGGCCTGTAAGCATCTTATTCTAGAAACAAAGACCCAATAGGAATATTGTAAAAATTATTTACAAGTTAAACAGTTTAAAATATTTTTATCTGCATGTCTGCTGTAAGTTCACGAAGGGTCAAACCTCATGAAAGAAAAATACAAAGAATCAACTCAAATGTAATAACATGAAATCAAAGTATATCGCCAGTTTTAGTAATCGCTTTTACTTTTTCTTCTTTTAAAATTAATTTTTATTGTTTCTGGTAAAATATTAAAGGTTTGTGGAACATTTTATGATGGAATTTTCTAGAATTTTTTGGTTTTCGTATGCAATTAATCGATGTCTTTCTTTATAAAGCTATTCAAATGTGTGACATAATTTGTATTGATTTCCCTTACCGAAATGACTTATATTTTTCACTTATAAGTGAAGTACAAGTCGTTAATACTTTTCAAGTATAAGTGACTTATAAATAAACGATTAGGATTTTGTATGCAAATGAGGTATCACTTATACAAAGTATATGTGACATATAGGTGAAGTGTTAACTATATATATAAGTGAAGTGTAAGTCATTCGCTTATATTTAACAGAAGTATTAGATATATATACAAGTGACTTATAAGTGAAATATAAGTGAAGTATAAGTGATTCACTGATATTGAACAGAAACTGCTGTATAAGTAAAGTATAGGTGAAGTATAAGTGATTCACTGATATTTTACAAAAATGCTGTATAAGTGAAATATACTTCACTTATAAGTGATTCACTGATATTTACAAACATTGCTGTATAAGTGAAGTATAAGTGATTCACTGATATTTTAAAAAAAAGAAGACTATAAGTGAAATATAAGTGAAGTATAAGTGATTCACTGATATTTCACAGAAACTGCTGTATAAGTAAAGTATAGGTGAAGTATAAATGATTCACTGATATTTTACAAAAACGCTGTATAAGTGAAATATACTTCACTTATAAGTGATTCACTGATATTTTACAAAAACGCTGTATAAGTGAAGTATAAGTGATTCACTGATATTGAACAGAAACTGCTGTATAAGTAAAGTATAGGTGAAGTATAAGTGATTCACTGATATTTTACAAAAATGCTGTATAAGTGAAATATACTTCACTTATAAGTGATTCACTGATATTTACAAACATTGCTGTATAAGTGAAGTATAAGTGATTCACTGATATTTTAAAAAAAAGAAGACTATAAGTGAAATATAAGTGAAGTATAAGTGATTCACTGATATTTCACAGAAACTGCTGTATAAGTAAAGTATAGGTGAAGTATAAATGATTCACTGATATTTTACAAAAACGCTGTATAAGTGAAATATACTTCACTTATAAGTGATTCACTGATATTTACAAACATTGCTGTATAAGTGAAGTATAAGTGATTCACTGATATTTTACAAAAACGCTGTATAAGTGAAGTATAAGTGAAGTATAAGTGATTCACTGATATTTTACAAAAACGCTGTATAAGTGAAGTATAAGTGAAATATAAGTGATTCACTGATATTTCACAGAAACTGCTGTATAGGTGAAATATAAGTGATTCACTGATATTTTACAAAAACGCTGTATAAGTGAAGTATAAGTGAAATATAAGTGAATATCAAAGGCTGTGGTATGTTCTGTCCTGATCATATAAAAGATGACTTGCTGCTTTTGAAACATGTAGAGAGCTTCCTCTGAAGACGACTATGGGTCAGAATTAATTATCAATTTAATTTTGTACATCCAGCAGTTGGTGATGAACTAATCATTAAACAAATGAAAATAGGCAGCAATCTGTCCTTGGAGACCAAATTTCAATATTCTCGGGCAATTGCTGTATTAATGCCACCGCTTACACACCCTATCTGTAAACTAGCTGTCCACAAAACATAAAAATTGAAGCACAATAGTCTTAACAAACAAAGTGATGTTTCATTCTGACTCACTAATATATCTGAACAGTATATGCAAACAAATATTTTATAAATACTATATATATTTATTTCCAACTGTTAGATTGGATTATCTCACATCCATTTTCCTCAGTTATGTCCTGTTCAGTGTCATCTTGATATATGTCATCCAACATTCAGATGGGATTCTGAAAAACAAATGTAGTCTGGATAGATCTGCTATGTAATTAGCTATTGTTTATTATTAATGTAAACATTTAGTTCTTTCTGTTAGTTTTAAAAAGACTACCTTAGAGAATCATAGCGTACCAAGTTTCAGGTGTGGGGAATCAAAATTTCAAGAGAAAACAAACTAATTTTCAGTTAAATTTTCAAGTTTACTTTTTTACCTGGTATCAATCAAATCTCAAGGATAAAACAGACTTTGAAATATTCAATGTTGACCTTTAATTTTAATTATGAAGAAATCAAAAAATAAAATACATGATATATATTTGAATCTAAAGAATCTGTACCAATTTTCAGGCCTACAAAATATAAACTATTACAAAAAGATAAAGGGTGTTGGACTGGGAGGGAAATAATGGTACTAGTGTCGTAGCGTAGCACAGGCAGATGTCGGTGTTCATAGTTTCTAGTTCGAAAAATAAATTTTAATTAATCAAATGCGCTAAAGTTAAATAATGTTTTGGAAAAAAATCGGGAATTCCGTTTCAGATAGGTATTTCCGCGATTCCGTGATCGGGAAAATCAGTGCCTCTATACATGTACATCATAGAACTGCATGCAACTCCTTTCAAGCTATAGGGGTAAAGCGCTTGATTGATGCACGGTTGACCCATGATCGATCCCTGTCGATGGACCCTTAGGGCTTTTCTTGTTCCATGACTGGTATATCGAAGGCTGTGGTATGTGCTATCCTGTCTGTGGGATAGTGCATATAAAAGATCCCTTGCTACTAATGGAAAATTGTAGCAGGTTTTTTCTCGCTTAATTAATGATGAATTAATCATCGGCTATTGGATGTCAAACATTTGGTAATTCTGACTCGTAGTCAGCTACAGCTTTTCTAATGCAGCAAAGGGTCTTTTATATGCACTTTACCACAGACAGGAAAGCACATACCACAGTCTTTGTCCAGTTGTGGTGCACTGGTTAGAACGAGAAAAAGCCCTGCATGCTTGTCAGTGACCATACATGTGATGTCAGATGCTGTTCAAATGTAAACTGGAAGTTACTTTTTTTATTATTAAAATGTTTAATTCAAGATGCTCACTCAAGAATATGAGCGGACAAGGAAGAATTGAAAAAAAAAAAAAATTCTAATGTTAAGGAAAGTGTAAAAGTTATTATCCTGAAATAGATGTTTTAAAAATTACCAACCAACCGTCATGCTGAGATTGCATTTCCTACTAACCTGATAACACATGTTAAAGTTAATTTCCAAGTGATCTGGTATAATCAAACATTTTTGAATAATTATGTATAATGGCTTATGACATTGAACGACCACCTCTTACACATCAAGTCATGCATCTTAAAACAAGATTATTGTTTGTTAAATACATACCAGTCACAAATATTTCCATAATATGACGACCAGAATGTGCTGACGATTTTTCTGAAAAAACAAAAAACAAAAAAAAAAAACACACATATATATATATATATATATATATATATATATATATATATATATGTATATAACTTGTGTTTCTTGTAATCAAAATAAATGTCCATTTCATCCTCATGCAAACCAATCCATCCCCAAAGGTATGTCAATATCCTATCCAAGAATTTTCCTGTGTCAGTTTAAGAGTTTTATAGTTTTTTTTAAAAGAGAAGACAAGCGTTTTGAAAAGAAATTAACTGGCATGGGGCGAAAAAGCTTGATACCACACCCAGGTCATAGTAATATGAAACAATTTTTTATAATATAAATAGAAAATGCAACCAAAGATGTGTTGTACATATTTGGGGGCATCCATACCGACAGTTGGGGGTGAAGTGAACAGAGGAGTAAACAGGTAACACAAAATATAATGGTATAAATATTTTAATTTTATATATATTCTCAGCAAACAATAAGTATGCATCGATTGGCAATTGTTGCACGATTTCGTATGTATTTCATCTTGGTAAGTGGTATCCTGTTGTGGGATGGTGCATAGATAAAAATACATTGCTACTAATTAATTTTTAGCATGTTCCCTCTCAAAAATTATATGTCAGAATTACCTGTTTGACATCCAATAGCCAATGATTAATAAATCAATGTGCTCTAGTGGTGTCTTTAAAGAAAACAAACTTACTTTTTGTATAGACAATGAATCCATGACATTTTGCCCCCAGTTTGGCCTGTTCCCTCCATGTACCAGTTCGCCCCCAAATCCCAATTATTTGTTACTTTTAAACAATTACTGTATTTTTCTTTAGAGGCATGTTAAACTGTGTGTGTGTGTGTGTGTGTGTGTGTGTGTGTGTTTCTTTTCTTAGAGGGGAGGGATTGTCGTCTTTCCACAATTTGGTTGGATCCTGATTCAGTCCGGGCACATTTGACATAATCACCAGTTTAATTAATTAATTAATACATATAAATCTTTATGGGGGTGAACTGGTACCTTTGTGGGGGCGAACTGGTTAAGCACGCGAGGGCGAACTGACATCCAATTTGGGGGAGAAACGTCTGGTACCCTAAACAATTGAGGTTTATTGTAGCCCAAACCAAATTTTACTTTCAAATAATTAATTTTGTATGTACGAAAAAAATATGAATGCATGACATTGTGATCCCAAGCCTGATCACCAGAAAGGATTATGAAATATACCGGTACACATTATGTTGCTTAAAATTATAAAACAAAATGTTTTATAAGCTTAAAAAAAAGATCAATAACTATCTCTAACCGTACATTGATTCTAACAAATATTTTTATAATTTGTTAGGGGGAAGACTTGCTAAACAACCAATTACCTACCGTATATCACTGTGTATTAGCCGACTTTTTGATACAAAAATTATCAAGTCAAAGGCTGGGGTCGGCTTATCTAAGGAGTCAACATTTTATTGGAAATGTAAAGTTAGAATAGTGACGTCACGGCTCGACTCGATCTATTGTCATTATTGTGCTCTGCATTTCCGCTTTCATAAAGGTTTAATATTGCATTTTAACACAAGCTATTACAAATAAAAGATATTAAAATTGTATATATATGTTCAATTTAATAAATGTTGGTGTTTAAAAGTTATTTAGTAATATTTATCAGACATAAACAACAAAAAATGGTGACCGATCAAAACAATTTCGGAAAACTTCGCAGGTCACTCGTGACATTACAAACTGCTTACTAAACCGGTGAACACGTTAATTGTTCCAGCTTCATTTGTTTTGTTTGTCGGCTATGGGATTAATCGACACGGGTGTTTGGGTATGGTAGGGTATAGCCGACTAGTAATGAAAAGACCGATTAGCACAATCAACAATGCAAACAGTCACTGTGTTTTTAACATGTGGCTGCAATCAAGAATGTTTAGGTATATTTCGCTATCTTGGTACTTATATTTTACGAGAAATAAATTAACCGGACACCGTTTCTATAAATAGAAATCGGCTACTGCTTCTGGATAAGTTTGCTGTGACAAATGACGTTTGAAAGCAGATGTACTTTGTCATTTTGTAGACCACACAGACATCTGACTTGGTTAGTTTCATATAGGGGGGGTTGGCTTATATACAAGGTCTATAATTTTAAAGCCGATTTGGAGGGTGAAACTAGGGGGTCGGCTAATGCATGGAGTCGGCTAATACACAGCGATATACGGTAAGCCAAAATCATTTTTATTACCTAACATAATATTAGGGGAGGGGGCGAACCCTCATATTTTGGGGGTGAACTGACTGGGGGCGAACTGGTTTGGGGACGAAACATATGGTACCCAAAAACAATATATATTACTAAGTAAAATGAAAAATGACTGCTACTTGTGATACTTTAAATAAATTAAACAAATTAAAACTAAATTAATTTGTAAACAAAGACTGCTGACCTATCAGAGTACGTGAAACTGGTCATGTGACCTAAATCACCCCAAAAAAGCATTACTATCGTTGTAAAAATCTGTACCCATCGGTGAAATAACAACACTTTTTCTGTAATAAATGCATCAATTTGGCATCTTAAAATATTTATTTTGCATTTAAATGTATTATTTATGATGTCAATGTGATCTATGTGTATTTAAATTGCCCCCGAAAAATATGCCTTGATCGGCCATTTTGGAAATTTTCTGTGTCATGACCCAATGTTGCATCATGTAGAACATGTTGCATCATGTAGAACACGTTACATTCGTTCGATTGTCATCAAACATCACACAATATTAGAACAAATACAGTTAAAGATATCAACTTAGGCGTATATATTAAAGGTGTCTAGAATAAGTAAGAAAATAGTAAAATCATGTTTACCTTTTTTCCCTTCCAAACGTGACGAAAATAGTAGGACATCCGAAACTTGATCGAAGTTCTTCATTTTCCGCCATAGCGAAGTATTCGGTAATAAACTGTGATTGTTTCTGCTCAATCAAAATGATCTTAAATCCAATTCATAGTGCAAAATACACAATGTTTTGTCATTATTTATTATTATTGGCAAACTGCAAATGGCGCGTTTTTTCCTGTTGTTATCTCTAAGCCAATCAAATCCCAGGTATGACTGTTCAGGAACCGACCAATCATATTATCGCTTTTAACCTTCATCTTTTTAAGACGACACAGACTTATAATAATAATTATTAATATTATTATTATTATCATAATTATGTACTAATCTAGCGCCTTTGTGGCCTTCTGTCTATTAAGCATTATAAATTATTACTCTGCATATGGTGTATGACATCACCATTTTTTTTTTTTTTTTTTTTTTTTTAATACCAAAGCTCATCTTTTTTCTAGCGAATATAGATAATGTTACCTAAAGGTGTGGGTATTTTTGAAAAAAAAATTGTGATGATCCCATCACGAAGAATTCGTCCGTCTCTCCCACCCCCCCCACCGATTTTTTTTGATTTTTTTTTATTTTATTTTTATTTTTTTGTAGTTTCTATAAATGGATTTGTGAGGACCAGGGATGGGAGTGATACACCAGCTTACTTTATTTTTCTTCCTTGTGATTTAACAAAAAAACTAACATTTTTATTATTATGTGTGTGAAAATTCATATTTAAAAAATAAATTAAAAAATAAATCAATCTTAATAAATAATAGACCAAAAGTAATGATACCTGAAAGGAAGGGGGGGGGGGGGGGGGGGCACAATCTGTTCTAGTAGTATCAATTCATTTTAATTTGGTTTTTGTGCCTATTTTCACACAATCTGGTAAAAACACAAAAAAAGTGGTGGTGGGTGGGTGTGAAACGTACAGCATGAATACAGCATGGCTAGCTGGAACAACAGCACCGACAGCAACTGCCATATGTGTGTCTGTATTATTATAATAACAACAAATTAACAATAATTAAGATTTTTTTAAAAACAATTTTTATTGACTTTATTTTTTTTAAATTATTTATTTTATTATTTAATTGAAATTATAATTATATTTTTATTTAGCAGCAATATATATATATATATATATATATATATATATATATATATATATATATATATATATATATATATATATGTATGTATGAGATGTGAGTGGTAGCCTACCCTGTAATATTTAGTTTTTAGCCCCCCACCCCCTAAAATAAATCCATGCTGTGATCAATAAACATTGTGACAGGGATCACTTCTCCTCTCCCCCCCCCCCCCCATGAGCTACTTTTTACAGATCTTTATTATGACAGGTGTGTCGGGATGGGGGAGTCTATTGAAAGCAAGGAGGTAGTATGGGATAATTGCAAGATGATCCTGTCTTAATCATATATAACCATATGTATCAATTAGGAGGTAGTATGGGATATCATATATAACCATATGTATCAATTGATACATATGGTTATATATGATTAAAACAGGATCATCTTGTAATTATCCCATACTACCTCCTCGCTTTCAATAGACTCCCCCACCCCGACTTTTTTTTTTTTTTTTTTTTTAAATTATCATAAATACTATCTAAATCTGCTAAATGTATGTTTGGTTGTTTAGCCACTTTTCCCAATGAATTCGATAAATCCTGTGAGAAGTTATGAATTTTTAAAAAATAACCATGAAAATGTTTTGGACTTAGTGTTTTCCCCGTTCATTTGGAACACATCATTTCCTTTGAAAAAGGACTACCTCCAAACTAATAGTTCACTTATATTTCACTTGTAGAAACAACAACAAAAATATCTAATTCCAGTTCACTTATACCACTGATAAACCACTTATAGGTGAAATATATGTGGAGTATCAGTGAAGTATCAATTAACCATTTTTTTCACTTATACTTATACACACTGATACTTCACTTATACCAATATATAGGTAACTTATAAGTGGTGTACAAGTAAAGTATATTCCACTTATAATTTTGTATAGGTTATTTCCGTAAGGGGATTTAATGCTATTTGGTTCTGTGCAGCTATAAACTGATATGCAATAAAGTGGATTCGACTGTATATACGTATGCTAAAAGAAAACAAAGTGTACATTATGTACATATACAACATTAAAGAAATTATTTCTTTAAAATTGTGTTGTTTTTTTTTAAAATCTACTCTATTGTGGATCAATGTAATTTGGTGATTGTGGCACATTTGTAGATTTTGCTTCTGTTATCAATGTAATTTGGTGATTGTGGCACATTTGTAGATTTTGCTTCTGTTCAAGTTAAAGGACTTACCTTTTTGCATCTACATATATACATTGTAGTTTCATGATATTCTGCAGTTCTTCAGATTATAGCGTGTGTGTGTGTGTGTGTACAATCTGCTTGATTAATTACCTGCAATAAAATTAATGGTTACCTGCCACATCTGATATTTGTTTTCCTTTCTGAAAACACTGTTTCACATGAAGAATAATATAGCATATAACCATCTCATTCATACATTTTCTTTGAATATGCTACTGAAGTGCATCTATATAAGAGGTAATTTAACCCAGGTTAAAAGCAACTTTAGTTAAATATGTGTAGTCTAGCAGAAGACATATTGATACAGATCAGTTTACTAACAGTCATGATATTTGCCTCCATCTCCTTTCTCCACCTGAATATTATCAAAAATTAGTTTTGTACGTATTACTTAACTTTTAATTGCAATAACAAGTCCAATACAGCATAAGACTGAAGAAGAACATATTTGTATGTTTGTTTGATGTTTTAGTAGGTTGTAGACTGTGACATGAAAATAACTGAGAGGAATTATTAATTGCACCCTTAAAGGTGGGGACAATAATTATTAAGGCATTTGGCCTGGTATGCATATTCAGTGATATATAATGCACATTATTGTTTAATATCAACAAGTATAATCGTATAGTTAATTAATAAAACGCTTAAATGTGACGGCTATTATATATAATGGGTGCAGCCGATTTGTACCATCCCAGTGAATACGCCCTCTGGCGAGCTGGTTGTTACGTAATACCTAACGTGTCATGTCAGGAATTAGTCTTCGAACAGAAGAAACAAAACATACCCGATTTTTACAGATGCATCGCAATGTTCTGTAATAATATCCATCCCAGTAAGCCGGCAACAAGTACATATGTTATTTTTCAATACAAAATAAGCCACCATTGTCAAAGTGTTTAAATAACTACAGTCAAATCCACTTAATTGGATGTCGGATTATTGTATATTTCGGATATTTGAATATGTTTGTCCTGCACGGAACCATTTGCCATTATGACAATACAAAATCCAACGGTTAATTGGATGTGTTTTTTAACGTGTTTTCGGATATTTGAATATAAAATTATCCTTGCCGAATGGCAAGTGCATGTAAAACATAGGAAAGTTTGTGTTATGTGCAGGTCTACTTGATGTGTTTTTGTAAAATTTATGATCGTACGTAATACCATACTATCGTACATGCAGAAATGAATACTTTTAATTTTATTTAATTTCATTGTTAAAAAAAGAAAAAGACTTACGACAAACTTGTTTTCTTGTTTCTTAAATTATTTCGGATGACTCGTTATTAATCAATACATTTCCTAATTACATCGTAATTAATCCATGAACTCTGAGATTCATCTCAAATGTGACCCAATGGCCGAGACAATGCGGGACAATCAAGGATCAAAGCCGGTTTTTTTTCACCTTGTTGGCGGCCACGTGCGTTTTCGTAAGCAGGCATCCCTTAATCTCATGTCAGCCACTTTTGAAGCAGTGTATGTTTAATCCATAAATAAACACTTGTCAGATCTTTTTCTCTATGAATTGTCGGCGACAGTAACAAACAAAAGCCGTTGGCTACTATAGTCTTATTTTTAGTGGTATATTTTGATCACGTAATTTTTCCTCTGCAGCTCACAATGTGAGGCCCCATTTGGGGTGACCGATTATGGTGATTACTGTTTAAATAGTTAAATGCCGACAAAAGGTAAGTTGTAGGAGATTTTCTTAGCAAGTTGGATTAATCATGTTTTGGCTATAAATATTGACAAGAATAATATTTTTTCACAATGTCAACATGGCAAATAAACGGAAACGAAACGATTTATCTTTGGCTCAGAAATACGACACGGTGCAATTGCTAATTAAAAAAACTCTACAGGCAGAGGTTGCAAAGAAACTTCGATGTTCACAACCACAAGTTTCACGAATATCCAACATGCGTGACGAGATATGTGCCCAGTATCTCGCCAATGCTAACCCAGAATGAAAAAGACAGAGAACGGGGAAAAGCAGCCAATGTGGAGAAGGCCTTATTAGAATGGTTTTCCGTTGCCAGACAAAAAGACATTCCAATATTGGGCCCAATATTAGCTGCAAAAGTGAAAGATCTGGCAGAGAAGATGAATATAGACGATTTCAATCCAACAAGCGGATGGCTCTCCCGGTGGAAAGAAAGGAACACAATTGTCTACAAGAAACTTCACGGCGAGAAAAAGGATGCGGATTTCGCAGCTGCTGACAATTGGTTGAAGACGGTCCTTCCCGAAATTCTGCAGAAGTACAAGGCGGAGGATATCTACAACGCTGACGAGACGGGACTGTATTACAGAGCGCTACCCAGTGGAACGCTGGCAGCCAAGAAAGACCAGGTTAATGGTAGCAAAAAAGCGATGGATAGAGTAACTGTCCTTGTAGCGTGCAACACGACAGGGACGGACAAATGAAAACTTCTTGTAATCGGTAAAAGTAAAGATCCCAGGTGTTTCCGAGGTAAAAAGGGCCTTCCAGTGACATATAGAAAGAGCAAAAATGCGTGGATGACGGGTAAATTATTTACGGAATGGCTGCAAGATTTCAACAAGGACATGAAATTGCAAGGGAGAAAAGTGGTCTTGTTAGTGGACAACTACACTGCGCATCCTCCAACTGATAAGTTGGAAAACGTGAACATGATGTTTCTGCCTGCCAAAACGTCGTCACTCATTCAACCTTGCGACCAGGGAATTATCCGGAATTTGAAGGGTCATTATCGATCTCAAGTGGTGAATAAAATAATTGAAGACATCAATGGAACAGCAGACATTACAGCAAACGAGCTTGCAAAGAAACTCAACTTGTTGGACGCTATCCATATGTTAACAAAAGCTTGTAGAAATGTGAAACCCGGCACAGTGGTAAACTGTTTTAAGAAAGGTGGGTTTTCCATGGATGACAGAGTAGAAACGGAAGAAGCCGAACCATTACCACCCACTGGCATGACAAACGACGAGTTCAACACCTTTGTCAACCATAACGATAAGCTGGAATGCCACAGTTTACCAAACGATGAAGAGATCTGTTCGGCAATAGTACCGCCACCAACTCCAACCCCCAACGTATCTGATGACAGTGAAGATGATGACGACTATATCATCCCAGTAATGGCAAGCGAAGTAAGATCCCATTTTCAGTGAATCTGTCGGTACTTTGAAGAAAACAGCTGCGACGACTTCAGCCTTTTGTACAACTTAGAAGATCAGTTTGACAAGGTAGCAGCCACAAACCAACGGCAACGAAAGATCACTGAATTCATAAACTGGATCCCATGATTTAATTGAACTTAATGACTGATATAGTGTTGCTATTAATTTGTGTTTGGTTTTATTTAATTATTTTGAAGAATAGCTCAATGACGATTTCATATATATAAATGACTACATATTCAAGATTATATTGGGAGGAGGGGGTGGGGTCTTGTTGCATTTGATTTACAAATGTACAAAGAAGTTAATAATGGCCGTTTAATTATCAAGAAGTTAATAACGGCCGTTTAATTATCAAGAAGTTAATAACGGCCGTTTAATTATTTGACTGTGGCCAGTCTAATTGAGCTTCCGGTGGTTTTATCTGGGTCATTAGATGTTTAGTCACTTCTACTTCTAGACATACAAAAGGCATTAACTGTTGCCTCTTGTATTTATCAAGTTTATAGACAAACTTGATAATGATAACAGAGTCACAATATGGAACTTGGAATCGGTATTTTATTAACACAAAATACTTACAGGTTTCTGACGAAAATTCCACATGTCATGAGGCCCAAATTGGGAGAATCGTAATTAGGGTTTGCATAAATCAACAAGAGGTTTTAATTGGGTATATAGTATGTCGAAATTGTACCTTCGGTTTATTGAATATGCCGCTTATTTGAATATATTTTTGTTGCACGAGGCACATCCAAATAAGCGGATTTGAATGTTTTGTACATAAATTAACCCACGTACTGAAATAATAATCGGAGTGTGTTCTTGGTTAATTGGTCTTTTCTTTCTGTGGCCTGTACCTGTGGTTCCTGATTGGCAGGTGTATAAAAAGACGTGCCTCTTTTATTAAGATCACAAGGTATTGTCTGAAAGCCGCGCAGACGCCCCTCAAAATCGTAATGGACATTATCACTTTAGTACTGTAAGTAATTCTGTAAAACCCTTGATTAAGTAGACTTTCCCATCTAAAATCACAAAACTGACCAATTATGTAGTCCCAAAGAAAACAAAGTTATCACTTGGGTATCGTGAGTGGTCGTTTTTGCTCGAACGTACCCTACCAATAGGCCTAATAATAAGCATTTTTTATTTGGATTTTTTTAAAGAAAAAAATACTATAACTCCCATTTCGTTCTATTGATGTAAATTGAAATATATTTAGTTGAATAGTTTATTATAGTATCAAGTCATTTATGTTGTTTTACAAGTCAGGTTGATAAAAGCGAAGCGCCTTGTCGTAAATTAGAGCGTTTGTTTATACTGTGCTTAAGAGGAGTTCGACGGAGCTGACGTCACTTCGCCCCAAGCTATACCACCAGATGTCTCAAACACGAAACAAAATGGCTGCCCCTCAGTTAGCAGGAATAATCATGGTTTTTTTATTAACTGTAAAATTACGCGTTTTTCATTTGTTAAAGTGTCAGTATGTGTTGGTGGTCCGGGTATTCATCTTTCCAACACATAAGGCTCTTATTTGACTTTACCCTACCTTTAACTTAGATTATGGAAGGCAATTTAAAATAGTATTAATATTCACATGCCAAAGGGAGCTATATATTATTCTCCTTGAACTAATCTCAGGGGAGTGATGGGTAGCAAGAGAGAGATATAGCTTCCCTTAGATGACAAGGTCTAAGGTTGGCTATATTTTATTACTGCTATTTTCTTTTCGCCTGCATTCATCCGGTAAGGAAGAGCAACATCTGAGATAATTTCACAATCTGTAAAAGCAAAATCATTTCATTATTTCAAGAACATTTTCACTGTTGCCATTACATCTGTATAATAAGAATGTCAATAATAATACTGTAATTTAAAGTTGTAAAGTAACAACTTTGCAATTGTTTAATTATTACATTCTATTTGGAAATAAAATAATGATGTTAAATCATAAAAATAATTATCTTAAATCATGCATTCAGATTTTATTATACATACAAATGATATATTTTGTATCCCACATCATAATTATTATAACCCTTACCGAAATGACTTATATTTATCACTTATGAGTGAAGTATAGGTCGTTAATACTTTTCAAGTATAAGTGACTTATAAGTAAACGATTAGGATTTTGTATGCAAATGAGGTATCACTTATACAAAGTATATGTGACATATAGGTGAAGTGTTAACTATATATATAAGTGAAGTGTAAGTCATTCGCTTATATTTAACAGAAGTGTTAGATATATATAAGTGACTTATAAGTGAAGTATAAGTGTAACAGAAACTGCTGTATAAGTGAAATATAAGTGAAGTATAAGTGATTCACCAATATTTAACTGAAACTGTTGTGTAAGTGAAGTATAGGTGAAATATAAGTGAAGTATAAGCGATTCACTAATATTTAACAGAAACTGCTGTATAAGTGAAGTATAGGTGAAATGTAAGTGAAGTATAAACGATTCACTAATATTTAACAGAAACTGCTGTATAAGTGAAGTATAGGTGAAATGTAAGTGAAGTATACGTGATTCACTGATATTTTACATAAAACACTGAATAAATGAAGTATAAGTGAAATATAAGTGAAGTATAAGTGATTCACTGATATTTACATAACATTACTGTATAAGTGAAATATAAGTGATTCACCAATATTTTACAAAAAAAACATTGTATAAGTGAAGTATAATTAGTGACAAGTGATTCACTGATATTTGAGAGATACTGCTGTATAAGTGAATATCTATCAAAGGCAGTGGTATGTTCTGTCCTGTCCAAGGAAAGATCATATAAAAGATGACTTGCTGCTTTTGAAACATGTAGAGAGCTTCCTCTGAAGACTATCGGTCAGAATTAATTATCAATTTAATTTTTTACATCCAGTACTCGGTGATGAACCAATCATTAAACAAATGAAAATAGGCAGCAATCTGTCCTTGGAGACCAAATTTCAATATTCTCAGACAATTGCTGTATTAATGCCACTGCTTACACACCCTATCTGTAAACTAGCTGTCCACAAAACATAAAAATGTGATGTTTCATTCTGACTCACTAATATATCTGAACAGCGCATGTAGTATATGCAAACAAATATTTTATAAATAATATATATATTTATTTCCAATTGTTAGATTGGATTCTCTCACATCCATTTTCCTCAGTTATGTCCTGTTCAGTGTCATCTTGATATATGTCATCCAATATTCAGATGGGATTCTGAAAAACAAATGTAGTCTGGATAGATCTGCTATGTAATTAGCTATTGTTTATTATTAATGTAAACATTTAGTTCTTTCTGTTAGTTTTAATAAAATACATGATATATATTTGAATCTAAAGAATCTGTACCAATTTTCAGGCCTACAAAATATAAACTATTACGAAAAGATAAAGGGTGTTGGGACTGGGAGGGAAATAATGAAATTAAAAAACAAACAAACATGCATTTGTCTACATGTATTAGTTTGTACATGTATACTACATGTATATCATAGAACTGCATGCAACTCCTTTCAAGCTATAGGGGTAAAGCACTCGATTGATGCACGGTTGACCCATGATCGATCCCTGTCGATGGGCCCTTAGGGCTTTTCTTGTTCCAGCCAGTGCACCACAACTGGTACATCGAAGGTTGTGGTATGTGCTATCCTGTGTGGGATAGTGCATATAAAAGATCCCTTGCTACTAATGGAAAATTGTAGCAGGTTTCTTCTTGCTTAATTAATGATTAATTAATCATTGGCTATTGGATGTCAAACATTTGGTAATTCTGACTCGTAGTCATCAGAGGAAACCTGCTACAGCTTTTCTAAAGCAGCAAGGGGTCTTTTATATGCACTTTACCACAGACAGGAAAGCACATACCATTCTTTGTCCAGTTGTGGTGCACTGGTTAGAACGAGAAAAAGCCCTGCATGCTTGTCAGTGACCATACATGTGATGTCAGATGCTGTTCAAATGTAAACTGGAAGTTACTTTTTTTATTATTAAAATGTTTAATTCAAGATGCTCACTCAAGAATATGGGCGGACAAGGAAGAATTGAAAAAAAAAAAAAAAAAAATTCTAATGTTAAGGAAAGTGTAAAAGTTATTATCCTGAAATAGATGTTTTAAAAATTACCAACCAACTGTCATGCAGAGATTGCATTTCCTACTAACCTGATAACATGTTAAAGTTAATTTCCTAGTGATCTGGTATAATCAAACATTTTTGAATAATTATGTATAATGGCTTGTGACATTGAACGACCACCTCTTATGCATCAAGTCATGCATCTTAAAACAAAATTATTGTTTGCTAAATACATACCAGTCACAAATATTTCCATAATATGATGACCAGAATGTGCTGAAGATTTTTCTGAAAAAAAAAAAAATATATATATAGCTTGTGTTTCTTGTAATCAAGTAAATGTCCATTTCATTCTCATGCAAACCAATCCATCCCCAGAGGTATGTCAATATCCTATCCAAGAATTTTCCTGTGTCAGTTTAAGAGTTTTATAGTTTTTTTCAAAAGAGAAGACAAGCGTTTTGAAAAGAAATTAACTGACATGGGGCGAAAAGGCTTGATACCACACCCCAGTCAAAGTAATATGAAACAATTTTTATAATATAAATACAAAATGCAACCAAAGATGTGTTGTAAATATTTGGGGGCATCCATACCGACAGTTGGGGATGAAGTGAACTGAGAGTAAACAAGTAACACAAAATATAATGGTATAAATATTTTAATTTTATATGTATTCTCAGCAAACAATAAGTATGCATCGATTGGCAATTGTTGCACGATTTCGTATGGTATTTCATCTTGGTAAGTGCTATCCTGTTTGTGGGATGGTGCATAGATAAAAATACATTGCTGCTAATTAATTTTTAGCAGGTTCCCTCTCAAAAATTATATGTCAAAATTACCTGTTTGACATCCAATAGCCAATGATTAATAAATCAATGTGCTCTAGTGGTGTCTTCAAACAAAACAAACTTACTTTTTGTATAGACAATGAATCCATGACGTTTTGTCCCCAGTTTGACCTGTTCGCCCCATGTACCAGTTCGCCCCCAACTGTTTGCTTGTTCGCCCCCAACTATTTGTCAGTTCGCCCCCAAATCCCAATTATTTGTTACTTTTAAACAATTACTGTATTGTTTCTTTAGAGGCATGTTAAACCGTGTGTGTGTGTGTGTGTTTCTTTTGTTAGAGGGGAGGGATTATCGTCTTTCCATGATTTGGTTGGATCCTGAGTCAGTCCGGGCACATTTGACATAATCACCAGTTTAATTAATTAATTAATACATATAAATCTTTATGGGGGTGAACTGGTACCTTTGTGGGGGTGAACTGGTTAAGAATGCGAGGGCGAACTGACATCCGATTTGGGGGCGAAACGTCTTGTACCCTAAACAATTGAGGTTTATTGTAGCCCAAACCAAATTTTACTTTCAAATAATTAATTTTGTATGTATGAAAAAAATATGAATGCATGACGTTGTGACCCCAGGCCTGATCACCATAAAGGATTATGAAATATACACATTATGTTGCTTAAAATTATAAAACAAAATGTTTTATAAGCTTAAAAAAAGATCAATAACCATCTCTAACCTTGTATTAATTCTTACAAATATTTTTAAAATTTGTTGGGGGTGGGGGGTGGGGTGGGGATAAGGAAGACTTGTCAAACAACCAATTACCTAAGCCAAAATCATTTTTATTACCTAACATAATATTATGGGAGGGGGCGAACCCTCTAATAGTTGGGGGTGAACTGACTGGTGGCGAACTGGTTTGGGGACGAAACATATGGTACCCAAAAACAATATATATTACTAAGTAAAATGAAAAATGACTGCTACTTGTGATACTTAAATTAAACAAATTAAAACTAAATTAATTTGTAAACAAAGACTGCTGACCTATCAGAGTACGTGAAACTGGTCATGTGACCTAAATCGCCCCAAAAAAGCATTACTATCGTTGTAAAAATCTGTACCCATCGGTGAAATAACAAAAGATTTTCTGTAATAAATGCATCAATTTGGCATCTTAAAATATTTATTTTGCATTTAAATGTATTATTTATGATGTCAGCGTGATCTATGTGTATTTAAATTGCCCCTGAAAGATATGCCTTGATCGGCCATTTTGGAAATTTTCTGTGTCATGACCCAATGTTGCATCATGTAGAAAACGTTACATTCGTTCGATTGTCATCAAACATCACACAATATTAGAACAAATACAGTTAAAGATGTCAACTTATATATTAAAGGTGTCTAGAATAAGTAAGAAAATAATAAAATCATGTTTACCTTTTTTCCCTTCCAAATGTGACGAAAATAGTAGGATATCCGAAACTTGACCGAAGTTCTTCATTTTCCGCCATAGCCAAGTATTCGGTAATAAACTGTGATTGTTTCTGCTCAATCAAAATGATCTCAGATCCAATTCATAGTGCAAAATACACAATGTTTTGTCATTATTTATTATTAAATTTAATTTGGCAAACTGCAAATGGCGCGTTTTTTGCTGCTGTTATCTCTAAGCCAATCAAATCCCAGGTATGACTGTTCAGGAACCGACCAATCATATTATCGCTTTTAACCTTCGTTCGTCTTAAAATAATAATAATTCTCGGAAGCGGCGTGATGTCACACGGCCTAGTTACCGATCATCCGGGTCTTTGGGGGTGAAGCAAAGCTGATTTACATAGAATAAAGTTATCATATTAACTTTTTACATGCCTTACATATTGTCATTTATTTTCTGTAGCTAACACATAGTTGCAATACGTCTTATGTGTATTATAACAGCTTGGGTTGCCATATAAGAGAAACGAACAACGGGAATCTGAATTAGTATAATCTATATTTAGTACCGATGTGTTTCCGTGTACTTTGAATGTCGAGGGGACAGGGCAGGTTGGGCAGAATATAATTTTTGTTGATGCAATTTTCAGGTAATGTTAATTATAAATTTTAACAATTTTGAAATGATAAGATAATTATTAATATAATAATTATGATGTGGGCTACAAAATATATAATTTGTATTTATAATAAAATTTGTATGCATGATTAAGTTAATTATTTTTATGATTTAATAATTATTTTATTTCCAAATAATATGTAATAATTAAACAATGGCAAAGTTGTTACTTTACAAGTTCAAAATTACAATAGTATTATTGTCATATCTTATTATACAGATGTATTGGCAACAGTATGTTCCACTGAATACATTCTTTTATTCTTAAAACAAAATACAGTTTCTTGAAATAATGAAATGCTTTTGTTTTTACAGATTGCAAAATTACCACATGATGTTGCCCTTCCTTACCGGTTGAATGCAGGCAACAAAAAATAGCAATAATAAAATATAGCCATCCTCAGACCTAGACATCTAGGTGGAGCAATATCTCTCTCTACTTACCCATCACACCTGAGATTAGTTTCAAGGAGAATAATATATAGTTTCCTTTGGCATGTGAATTTATATACATGTAGTATCAATATGGTAATATTTTAAATTGCCCCCCATAAACTACATTAGGGAGCAAATAATCAGTTCCCTCAGTTATTTTTATGTCGAGGTCTACAACCTAATAAAACATAAGTGTTACCTCGTGGAACAAACATGCAAATGTTTTTATAATAGGGTTTAACCTGGTATATTTAGTAATAAAACACAAAAACTTACCTGAGTAAATAATGGTTAATATATGTATAATATTGGTGTTGTTTTATATCTAGTCACAATGGATATTGCAGATATTTTCTTGTTCAGTCTTGTGCTGTATTGGAATTGTTATTGCAGTTCAATTTAAGTAATATCTACAAAACTAATTTTTAATAGTATACAGCTGGAGAAAGGAGGCTGGTTGTTAATAAACTGATCTATATCGGTATGCCTTCTACTAGACTACACATATTTAACCCAAGTTGCTTTTAACCCGGGTTAAGTTACCTCATGTAGATGCACTATGTAGCATATTCAAGGAAAATATATCAATGAGATAGTTAAATGCTGTATTCTCCATGTCAAACAGTGTTTTCAAAATGGAAAACAAATATCAGATGTGGCAGATGACCATTCATTTTATTGCAGGTAATTTCTAAAGCACACACAAACACACACACTGAACTGTAGAATACCATGAAACGACATATATACTGAACAAAATAAGAAACTTCCGCTAACTTTGCTTGAACATAACTTGATGAAAACAAACCAGGGGAATAATTGTTATATATGCGTTTAAAGAGTGTTCCATGATGCATTGTTTGGTGCAAAAATCATGGCCATAGGTTAACAAAAACTGAGAGAAATTTTGACCAAGTGTGGTAGGGGTTAAAAAACAAAACACCCACTTAATAACGGGTATGACCACCTCTTGAATTGACCACTGTAGTGCATCGCAGGTGCATAGAATTGACTACAGTGTTGATTTCTGCCTGTGGAATATTGTTCCATTCCTGAATGAGCGCTTGACGAAGTTCGTTGACGTTAGCGGGTGGGTTGGGACGCCGCCTCAATCGTCTGTCCAGACTATCCCAGACATGCTCGGTGTGGTTGAGATCAGGACTTTTAGCGGGCCAGTCATCAATGAAATCAATGTTATTTGTCCTAAGAAAATTTAGTGTCTCTAGCTGTATGAGAGGTGGCATTATCATGCTGAAAAATCGAGATGTTGGCGTTGTTATGGAACAGAGGAATGACGTGATGAGCGAGAATGTCATCGCGGTAACGTTGAGCATTTAAATTGCCATCAATGATGACTAGTGGTGAACGATAACCATGGGCAATGGCTGCCCAGACCATGACAGAACCCCCACCCCCGAAACGATCTCGTTCAAGAACACAACAGTCATCATAGCGTTCATTTCTCCTACGGTAGACGCGCACCCTGCCATCACCACGTTGTACAGAAAATCTGGATTCATCCGAAAAAAGAACGGTATTCCAGCGTCGCTGTATCCAACGAGTGTGTACACGTGCCCAATTAAGACGATTTAGATGATGACGTTGCGTTAAAACGCATCCGACGTAAGGACGTCGTGCATGTAAACCGTTCTCCCGCAGATGATTACGAACAGTTTGCCCACTGATTCGGTTATTATGAAGCCCAGGTGTGTTAGCAGCAGTAGCAGTGGCAGTTTGGAATCGATTGCGTAAATGCGTGTTCATGATATAGCGGTCTTGACCACGCGTTGTAACACGCGGACGTCCACGACGTGGCAAGTTGTTGGTGCTTCCTGTCGTTCAAAATCTTACGCGAAGATTTCGTATCACTCGACTAGAACTCCCAACATGCCTTGCAACGTTTTCTGTTGACATGCCAGCATCAAGCATGCCAATCGCCCGTTCGCGTAAATTATTGGGTATTCTTGGCATACTAAAAATGCTACAATGTAAAAAACATTAATTGTTTTACAAATTTTGAAGCGTTTTCGTTCACTTGACAACAATGTCAGTAAGTCAAGTAAAACAAATTGACCGAATACTACATGGGACATGTCGAACCATGCATGCACGTGCAAATTGAATTTCACGTTGTCGACGATTAACAGTGAAAAAATAATCGATAAAATTCATGAATCCTGATAATACAGCTCAAGGCTAATACTACCTATATCATTTCATTACACAATGAATTCTTTAACACAACAAATACTATATGTACAAATTGGAAGTTTCTTTTTTTGTTCAGTATACACATGTATATGTAAAAAGGTAAGTCCTCTAACTTGAACAAGTAAAATTTACAAATGTACCACAACCACCAAATTACATTGATCCACAATAGAATAGATTTTTATGTATTTTTAGATTTATGTATATGTACAATGTATGTGTAGTGTTTTCCCTAGCTTGTTTTAGCACGGTGCAGCACCATGCCTCAATAGTCTAGCACCATCTTGCCTTAATCAGCGCCATGCTGCCCTGAGGTTAAATAAGCCTTTTTCACTAATTATAATTCTAAAATTGCCTTTATAAAACACCCAAAAAGGTATTATTAATTAATAAAATATGCCTTTTACATCTTTTGCCATTCATTTATTAAAGCAAGCACATAAATTACATTAATGTTTATTTCAATTAATTTTTGTGTATTTTTAATGAAAAAAAGTGCCCCGAAAATGGTGAAAATGCCCAAAGAGTGTTTGGTCTACCATGCCTTGACAAATTTCTAGGGAAATCACTAATGTGTGTGTGTGTGTGTGTGTGTATATATGTATGTATGTATGTATGTATGTATATATGTATATATATATATATATTTATATATATATATATATATTGTATGTATGTATATGTATATGTTATACATATACATACATATACAGATATATATATATATATATATACACACACACACACACACATCTTAGTTTACTCTTTGCAGCCAGCTGAGAGAAATAAAAACAATTTCACTGTCAATGTCAGTTTTAAGTTTCACATGCCATTTTCAAAAGACAGGAAAACAAAAAAAGTTCAAACTATTCCTTTCACCAATAAAAGTCAGTAGATGACTGCACAGAACTTCACAGCTTTGTCCAGTTTTTGTCAGAGGATGACTGCACAAATTTGTCCAAGTTGGTCAATAGATGTTTGCACAAAAAGTTCACAGATTTATCCAGTCAGTAGATGACTGCACAAAAACTTCACAGATTTGTCCAACTTGTATTGGAAATAACAAAACAATACTAATTTTGTGTGCAATTTACAAATCAATCGGCTTAGAAATGAATAACTTGTAGTAAATTTCATAGTAATAAAAAAGACATTCCTAGCTCGAGTGCTCTGACTGTAAGAGAGCTAGACGGACATTTGGACATAAATAATGAGAGCGTGTTTATGTTCAAATGTCCGTCTAGCTCTCTTACAGTCCGAGTACTCGGGCTAAGGCGTTCCCTGGGGGACGGACTTGTAGTTTTAATGTTTATTAGCCTATTGAACGGACCCATGCTAAAATCACCCAAATTAATTTATTCCCAATTAACTGAAACACTGAAATAAATGTGAACTGTTTAATGTTTGTGGTTATTCTTGAATATTCCGTTTATTTAATTATTACCCATGCTCAGCAGTTGATAGGCCTATCTACATCACTGGCATAGGAAGCGGGGAAGGGGGTACTTTGTAGCAGCATCGATGGTTTATATATTAATTTTATACGTGTGTGCCCACCCACCCCACTTTTTGGTATCTTCCTACAGGCTACACCCGTGTATATTAACAAATTCTGGGTACTAGGCCTAAGCAGTAGCCAACAACGAAAATTGTACCAAGTCTTCTTCAAATGACCTTCACCTTTGCATGCGGAAAAAAACGCGATGACTTGTAGTTTGTGCATGTGGTATCGAGAAATCCTTGTTTTGTTGAGATCGCACGTTGTTGTTTTTGGAAAATAAACCTACAATGTATGAGATGACTGGAGTTACGATAATACGATATATTTTCCTCTATAGGCCTACAGTATTTTAGCAGTTTTGTAATAAAAGCCGTTTAATCGCCACACACGTTACCGTACTGTCATGCGATCTCGTGTGTCACCAATTACCGTGGTACCTAATAAGAGCACGTGCTATTAACAGTGTTCTACACTCGGTTTTATAACTTACTCTTCTTTGGCTAGTGGACAGACAAAATTTACTAGCCAAGCTTAAAATGTTACTCGCCACAGTGCGACACTACTCATTTTGTATCATTTATGAATGTGTTGTAAGTATCTGGATTGTTTTCGCCAAATTACTAAAATCAACGATGAGTTCCGAATTGTACCGACAATTAATACGGAATTCACAGTGATCAATCGGACAACTTCGTAAATAGTGAAATGTTCCGACTGCACAATGATGTCAACAAATTTCATTTGTTTTCTCTGCTAGGACTCTGAACGCACATGGCAAATAATTTAATACTTAGACGTTTTTGGAGTCAGTCGCCAGATGGCGACGATAATAAATTCAGTCAGTCGCCACGCCAACATTTTGGTCGCAACGTAGAACACTGGTTAATGATTCCAATTTCAAACAAATTAGTTATGCTCATATCCATTCATCGTCCAGGCATGTCTAGTCTGGGTCCAGTTTCTAACAACACCAGTGATTGGGTCCAGGGCACAGTGTAAGAAGGTGCCAAAAAGTGGGGTGGGGGTGTATAAAAACCATCGCTGCTGCCCCCCACGCACACACACCCCTCAACCTCCATTTAACACACACACTGACGTGTAAGAGTTATCCTACTTGAGTACTTCTGTCGTCTGCTTTGTCGATCCGTGACCACAACTTCTCTGTGCGCTTCCCCCCACCCCACCCCACCCACCCCAGCAGAAAAGAAAAAAAGTTCAGGGTCGGTGGCAAAATTTAGGGTCGGTCGGGTGACCGGAAACAAACAATTTTTTTTTTTTTGCCTAAAGTAATCTCTGTTGGTGTCAACAAGCAGCAACATTAAAGTCAACGTAGTCACATTCTGTGAGGGAAGCCATGGAATTCCATCAGGTTTGTCGTTTTAATGACCCTACCCACAAGTGGCGCCTAG
This sequence comes from Gigantopelta aegis, assembly GCF_016097555.1. Lineage (NCBI taxonomy): Eukaryota > Metazoa > Mollusca > Gastropoda > Neomphalida > Peltospiridae > Gigantopelta > Gigantopelta aegis. The sequence goes on from NW_024533226.1 coordinate 33,783, forward strand.
TCTCTTCTTTTGGAAATTTGTAAAACAATATTTTGTTTTACATCATGTTATGGTTTATGCAGCCAACTGCACAACATGTGTTGGGCATTGTGACCGTTAACTGTTGTAAATGATTGACCAAAGTTGCCTCATTTCACTATCAAACCATACGTAACTAAGGAGAAGCTTCACTGCGTCACGTGATAAACAATGGCGGCCAGGGGTCGAAGTACCCGTATGTTCGGTTCCGAGAATTATTATTATTATCATAATTATGTACTAATCTAGCGCCTTTGTGGCCTTCTGTCTATTAAGCATTATAAATGATTACTCTGCATATAATGAAATAAACAATGTAATAACAAAACACAACGTAATTATTATCCAGATTCCAATTAATTGAATTATAAATAAATAAAATTTAAACGTACAGATTCCTGAGTAAAGATTTTACTAAACATTTTCAAGAGCCAGTGTTATGCATAATTTTATACTGTCTTTATTATATTATAAATGAAAGTAATTACGTTTGCAAATACATTTTAAAACAGACTTACGCTGACCGATCTACTCAGATTATGTATGCGACATAACACAGGTTCGCACGCAGGGTGGTGGGGGTGGGGGGGAGGTGCGATGAGTGCGTATGGCATCACCATTTTTTTTTAATTTTTTTTTTTTTTTAATACCAATATAGATAACGTTACCTAAAGGTGGGTATTTTTTTTTTTTTTGTGATGATCCCATCACGAAGAATTCGCCCCCCCCCCCCCCCCCCCAAAAAAAAAAAAAAATATTTCCTATGGATTGTAGTTTCTATAAATGGATTTGTGAGGACCAGGGATGGGAGTGATACACCAGCTTACTTTATTTTTCTTCCTTGTGATTTAACAAAAAAACTAAAAAAAATATTATTTTGTGTGTGAAAATTCAGATTAAAAAAAAAATAAAAAAATCAATCTTAATAAATAATAGTAGACCAAAAGTAATGATACCTGAAAGGAAAGCGGGGGGGGGGGGGGGGGGGGGGGGCACACAATCTGTTATAGTAATATCAATTTATTTTAATTTGGTTTTTGTGCCTATTTTCACACAATCTGGTAAAAAAAAAAAAAAGTGGTGGTGGGTGGGTGTGAGACGTACAGCATGAATACAGCATGGCTAGCTGGAACAACAGCACCGACAGCAACTGCCATGTATACATGTGTGTCTGTATTATTATAATAACAACAAATTAACAATAATTATGATTTTTTTAAAAACAATTTTTATTGACTTTATTTTTTTTAAATTATTTATTTTATTATTTAATTGAAATTATAATTATATTATTATTTAGCAGCAATATATATATATATATATATATATATATATATATGTATGAGATGTGTGGTAGCCTACCCTGTAATATTTAGTTTTTAGCCCCCCCCCAAAAAAAAAAATCCATACTGTGATCGATAAACATTGGTGATGGGGATCACACCACCCCCCCCCCCCCCCCATCAGCTACTTTTTACAGATCTTTATTATGACAGGTGTGTCGGGATGGGGGAGTCTATTGAAAGCAAGGAGGTAGTATGGGATAATTACAAGATGATCCTGTTTTAATCATATATAACCATATGTATCGATACATATGGTTATATATGATATCCCATACTACCTCCTAATTGATACATATGGTACTCCGACTTTTTTTTTTTTTTTTTTTTTTTTAAATTATCATAAATACTATCTAAATCTGCTAAATGTATGTTTGGTTGTTTAGCCACTGTTCCCAATGAATTCGATAAATCCTGTGAGAAGTTATGAATTTTTAAAAAATAACCATGAAAATGTTTTGGACTTAGTTTTTTCCCCGTTCATTTGGAACACATCATTTCCTTTGAAAAAAGGACTATCTCCAAACTAATATTTCACTTATATTTCACTTGTAGAAACAACAACAAAAATATCTAATTCCAGTTCACTTATACCACTGATAAACCACTTATAGGTGAAATATATGTGGAGTATCAGTGAAGTATCAATTAACCATTTTTTTCACTTATACTTATACACACTGATACTTCACCTATACCAGTATATAGGTAACTTATAAGTGGCGTATAAGTAAAGTATATTCCACTTATAAGTTTGTATAGGTTATTTCCGTAAGGGAATATTAATAAAATTTCACACTTGTCAAAATTTATAATTAATATTACCTAAAAATTACATCAACAAAAATTATATTCTGCCCAACCTGCTTCCAGTCAGGTCCCCGCGACATACAAACTATACGGAAACACGTTGGTACTAAATATAGATCATACTAATTCATATTCACGTTGTTCATTTCTATTATATGACAATCCAAGCTGCTATAATACTCATAAAACATGCTGCAACTATGTGTTAGCTACAGAAAATAAATGACAATATGCAAGGCATGCAAAACGTTAATATGAAAACTTTATTCTATGTAAAACAGTAATCACTAAGGCTTTGCTTCACCCCCAAAGACTCGGATGATCGGTAACTAGGCCGTGTGACGTCACGCCGGTTCCGAGAATGGGCTTTTTTTTTTTTTTACTTGCCATTCGCAGGGCTCAAACTTATTAAGAATTTATTACCAATGGCATTTAAAAGAAAGAAAGATTGCTGTTGGTGACAGCAGTGTGCGATTTTAAGGCGAGTCTGGGAGCCAGGGACTCTCAAAAATCATGTCGGACTCTCTGGCTTGCCTAGAATACGGGCCCTCATGGCTCTTAAATATAATTTGTACAAATGAAATTGAATTTTCTAAATGACACATGGAACGTATTTTAAAACCCTGGAAAATATGACAGTCTCAAATTGCGATGTTTTCCATGATTTCGTATGTCTCTTTTCGGGGACCAGACAACTCGGCCCGGGGGACAACTTGGCCCAGACAACTCGTCTCGGACAACTCTGGGCCGAGTTATTAGACTGATAGACAGAGCATGCTGCGACACATTATATGTGTTAAGTATGAGAGTTGGCCATGTCGTAGTATTGTACTATAGTAATAGTAATGCATTATACTGATAGATACCGCTAACTATATGGTCACCATTAAGAATGACAATTGTGCATGTCGTACGCGCTTATTGTAGTGTCGGATGGGTTTCTAGAAGTATTATACTATAGAAATAACGCAAAAGACATCATTTGCCAAATTCTCACATTTATTACATTAAACACACATATGTACGTAAAAAACCAACAGAACACATATACATAAATAGTTATAATAATGAAATAAAACGCCAATCACCAAAAGAACATAGAAATAAAACGTCCAGCAAAAGATAAAAGTCTGTGCGCAAGAGGGGCGTAGAGCTTTCCACAGGCCGACAGGAATCTAGAAGTGGACACGTCACCATCTGTGTAGCGTCCCACAGTTCGAAAATTTTCCCCTGTAGATTCCTGAAGGCCTTCCTCTGTCGCCGTCGCATCTTACTCTCCGAGACAAACCGGCATGTCAGAGGGACCAGCCTGGCTTCGGTGTGGAGCATGGGAACCAACTTGTAGAAGGGAGGGGCTGTTCCAAAGGCACGCAGCGTAATGTGTGTTGTCTGGGTCGGACATCATTAGAACAAAACGCACACGGATAAGTTGGCATTTTGTTCGAAAGTTATCAGATAATTTGGACGGTTATATACATTACTTGCTGAAAATGTCATCATGCTCACCAATTGGAATTACTTCTTAATAGCAGGTAAAATAACAACACAACGTCTGCAGGGTGATATCATTTACTTGCTCTTTGTGCCGAAGTGGAATCTGAGTCACAACTAGGAAGGAGGAAAATACTTCATACTACAACAACAAGTCAGGAGGCTATATCCGCGAGTGTTGTTACTACGATAAAGTACGATAAAGAACTTTTGCATGTTTTTTCTGGGATCATCTCCAATGTATAGGTCACCGACTGTAGAACAAAAACAAATTATTCGAACAGCGGAAACTATCTTCAAAGATAAATGGATCAGCAATTTATCAATCCGACATGACACTTCGTTTCGGGACGTTTAGGTTAAGGTGGGACTAATTCAATACTAACAAAAACACATTCTTTTATTTCAGTGAGAATACTTTAATTTAAAAAACAACACTTGTTCAACAATAGACAAGATTGTCCCTGTGCCGAGTTGTCTCTGGACTCCGGGCCGAGTTGTCTCGCGGTGGGCCGGGTTGTCTCAGAACTCTGGGCCGAGTTGTCTCGACGTGGGCCGAGTTGTCCTCCGGGCCGAGTTGTCCTCCGGGCCGAGTTGTCTGGCATTCTCTATTTTCGCTTTCGATCGGTGGAAATTTAGTAGTCTCGATAACCCACTCGATGCTTTCTGGCCGTCGATCTAATTTTCTGCACATGTGCCTGCAGCACGGTTAGTACATTTCAGTTGAGGCCTTTCGTATGACACAGTTCCTTTCATTGGCGTTGTTTTATGAGTTCGAGTCTATGACTACTTAAGCAGTGACATGATGATGTCGGGGCTTGCTCATTGCGAACGTTGTACCGAACTCTGAGAGGTCTTATTCAAATTTTCCCTCGTGCCGACACAGCTGGCCATGGGAACAAAATCGGACTAATAGAAAACTTCAAACTTTTATTTCCGGGTCGTTTCGCCCTCATTCCCGTTCGCACCGAGTCATTTCGCCCCTAGAGTGAGTCGTTTCACCCTTAATGTATTGGGGTAGTAGTATGTAAAATTAGGTATATAAAAATAATTTTATCCATAATTTTGCCGTAATAGCCACCTAACAAGTAACAAGATTGCAGACTTAATGTAATCCAAAACTAGCCATGACAAGAACAGACATCGATATGTTCAGGACTATACCGCAAACAGCCATCTGTAAACAGTGTTTCTTTGTTATTTGATTATTTTTGTTTGGATCGATAACTACATGAAAGCAAATAGTGTCTAATGAATCTGCTCGTATTCAGTTATGAATAGTTCGGTTTCACAAAACTTTGGAAAGTGCCACAATGAACCATTTTCATGTACATGTATATAATGTGTAAAATATAAAACAAGAAACAAATGTGTTCGTAACAAATTTTTACTGTGCATAAAAATAGTTTTTTGTACAGTAATTAAAGTCAAAATTTATACAAACCCCCCCCCCCCCCCCCCCCTAAAAAAAAACAACATGAGAGCAAAACGACCCTGTTACGAGGCTGAAAAGACCTGATACCATACTGCACAGATATTTTTCCATTTACAGCATCATAGAAAGTTTTTATTAAATTGTCTGAAATAAATTTTGAATGTTGTGTCCAGTGTGGAATAATTGTTTTACTTTTAGTTTACCTTTAATTTAATGCACTGTGATTAATATTCTATTACATTATTTACATCTAATTGAAAAAATACAAAACTTCATTTAATATTTGATGTTGATAATTTTAATACCCATACTGACACTTATTGTTTACTGCAGTGCAGTGTACTCAGTAAAATATTTTATTTAAAATGTCAACAAATTTAATTATATAATGTAGCATGATTCATGGATAATTACTATTAACCATCCAAGCCAGTGCCCCACGACTGGTACTATGTGCTTTTCTGTCTGTGGGAAAGTGCATATAAAAGATTCCTTGCTACTAATGGAAAAATGTAGCAGGTTTCCTTGGACTACGTGTCACAATGACCAAATGTTTGATATCCAGTAGCTGATGATTAATAAATCAATGTGCTCTAGTGGTGTCATTAAACAAAAACACTGTTAAAGTATTTTATTTAAACAATGCATGTATACAAGTCTCCATTAAATTTTAATCTGACATTTAGCAATGGAAATTATCATTTAAATTAATTATAAAATTATGGCGGGGTTTTGCTCAGTGGATAGAGTGCTCGTCTGGGGTGCTTTGGTTCTAGGATTGAACCTTCTATGTGGACCCATTCTCGGAAGGTTTTTGTCATGTCCCAACCACTGCCCCACGACTGGTATATCAAAGGCCATGGTATGTATTATCCTGTGTCATTAATAACTGACTGCAAGTTTTATTAATCCTATTCCAGATAATTAAAAAATTTACTACAGCTGAGTTTCACAAATAATTATATTTAACAATCATAAATACATCACATTTCAGAACGAGATTGCTAGTATACCATTTGCAAAAAATCTAGTGTATATTATGACGCGCTGTAGGGCTTGCTGGATTGTTGGCGGGCTCTCAAGATTTGTAAACAGGGTGTCCTTATGGTACTTTAATTTTTGAAACCAAAGTCGCACGCTGTGACAGGACCCTCTGACGGCATTTTGTTTACAACTGACTTTTGCAGCAAATAAACTTGACTGAAAGTTATTTTTTATGTGCATGCATGCAGTCATATTTCTTCAGTTTGTCTAAACAAGAATTTATTATAAATGGAATCATAGACTAGTAGATTATTATTATATTATGGACAGCAAGGTGAATAAATACTATAATAATAGTATAAAATAACTATTTGGACCCATGAATTTACTCATCCTCAACCCTCGTATTTTTTAAATGTTTATCAGTGATCAATTGGCAACACCACTAATTTCTTAATAGGGGTTCAGGGGAGGACAGCATCTAGTTCAGTTGTTGGCATTTTCCAACATCTACGATATATACTACATGTAGTTCGCCTTGGATTGGTTGCATTTTTTTCTCGCTCTTTAGATCTGAAAGAAATCATATTGGCCGTCATCCGTCCCGGAACGTAATTTCAGCATTAATTGTTTTCGGTTTCTTTGACAATAAATACAAGAATAATACACATGCATGCATACAAACACACACACACACACACACACACATACAAACACACACACACACACACACACACGCACACAAACACACACTTGTGATGTAGTTTTATCACAGCTTTGATTCACATTTTTCTTTATCCATATAACCATAACAGTAAATGTTATCAAAACAAAAGATATCTAAATAGTTGTAAATACAATTTATCATTGATATAAAATAATTAAAAAACAGGACAATAATTGAAATAATAATAATAATTTATACCTGCATTAAACTAATTAAACTCTTTAATTACATGTAACTTATTAGGTCAGTCAACTGATCCTTTTTCTTGGGACATATATGCATCATCTGTTGTGCATAAGCTTTCTCAATGTAACTGTGCTGCAGTAACATCCATACAGAAGGAATTTTTTTTATTTAACGACACACTCAGCACATTTCATTTATGGTTATATGGTGTCAGACATATGGTTACGGACCACACAGAGGGGAACACGCTGTCACTACTTCATGGGCTACTCTTTTCGATAAGCAGCAAGGGATCTTTTATATGCACCATCCCACAGACAGGGTAGCACATACCACATCTATGCGATGGACGTGCATGCTGTATGCACCTGAGGTAACCAAGGCAAAGTTAAGCTTTGGATGAGCCCAGTGTGTCGGCGATCTCTCGATACTAACTTGCAGTTCAACCGACTCTTAGTCAGACGTGGCCCGAGGTTGTAATGTATGTTCATTGTATCGATACTCAATGTGTCCTGCAATTTACATTAATTCACACAACTGGATTTGCTCATTAATTTTGACTCCAGAGCTCAGTGATCCACCACCTAGTGTTTAATTTTTTGCATATTTCATTTTATTCTTTTTAGTTTTTTTTATTGTGGAACATAATGTTGACACAGATGACCGGACACTGTACACATGGAAAAATTTGTTGGACGACCCTGGACATAATGCCCCCTCTTCTTTTCCAAAATAGTGGAGGTTCATGACTGGTAGTTAGACTATCTGCTAGCCACCGTGGTATATGTAGATGGCTATATCATGGTTAGCATGGCCATCGCTATAACCTGAGGCCCTACAACAAGTCGGGTACCCTGCGAAAAAAAATTGGAGAAAAGATCAGCGCTCTCTAGACCAATGGGTAGTGACTGCATAGGACAGCCTGAGCTGACAATCAGTGTCTCGATAATGGTCCTTCCACAGGTTCACCTACAGAAACCTTGTAACGACTTTTACTTCCTTTATGCGATCAAGTTGGACCTATCAGTCGTCACTGGGGCAGTCGCCTGCCTCAAAAGAACCAGTCCGAAGATCTCTCTAAACCATTCAATTAGTAACTAGTGACACGTACGTGTTGACAAAGGGTAGGCATGTAATCAACACAAAATTCCTCATTCGTGGGAAAAATTAAAAGCCCCAATTCCCATTCATCTTGGCACATGCAGGGCAGTGTCCATGTTGATTCCTTCAATGGCTGTCTTTAAAATGGCAGCTATATTTAAATTTTAGGAGTTACTATATATTCAATAATATTTAATGTGTAAAAATATATCTGTATACCAAATAGTGTGCTATTATATCTTTTAAGGTGCGTGGCCGGCATGAAAAATATAAGTCATTTCCATATTATTTCATGTGTGCTGTTTGTTGAGTGTAATTCGACCCTTGTTTTTCACTCGTCAGATTGAAATATTATGTGCGCTGTACGAGCGCAATCACACCCGAGTGTGGCTGAGGAAAGATCATATAAAAGATGACTTGCTGCTTTTGAAACATGTAGAGAGCTTCCTCTGAAGACTATGGGTCAGAATTAATTATCAGTTTAATTTTTTACATCCAGTAGCCAGTTATGCCCTGTTCAGTGTCATCTTGATATATATCATCCAACATTCATATGGGATTCTGAAGAAATTCCTTCTTTTTTTTTATATAGTCTGGATAGATCTGCTATGTAATTAGCTACTGTAATTTTTTACATCCAGTAGCCAATCGGTGCTCTAGTGACATCATTAAACAGATGAAATTAGGCAGCAATCTGTCCCTGGAGGCCAAATTTCAATATTATCAGTTAATTGCTGTATTAATGCCACTGACCCTATCTCCACCCACGGAAATGGACACCAATTTTTGTCAATCTACCAACCTGTAACAAATGTGGACAAATATTTTGTCAAAAAAAAAAAAAAAAAGAGAGAAAAAAAGAAGAATGAAGCAACAGGTTCAAAATCCATGAATACCATTGGAATTCCCTGGACCCACTTGATTCAAATAATTGTTTTAAAGTTATTTTTGTTATGTCACCAGTACAGTATGACAGCACTTAATTCCACACCCTATCTTTAAACTGTCAGCAAAACATAAAAATTGAAGCACAATAATCTTAACAAAGTGGTGTTTTATTCTTCCTGATGTGACCCACTAATATATCTGAACAGTATATATTATGCAAACAAATATTTTATAAATAATATATATATTTATTTCCAAATGTTAGATTGGATTCTCTCACATTCATTTTCCTCAGTTAACTTAAGTGTCATCTTGATATATATCATCCAACATTCAGACGGGATTCTGAAGAAATTTCTTCTTTTTTTCTTTTTTTATATAGTCTGGATAGATCTGCTATGTAATTAGCTATTGTTTATTATTAATGTACCTGTAAACATTTAGTTCTTTCTATTAGTTTTTAAAGACTACCCTAGAGAATCATAGCCTACCAAGTTTCGGGTGTGGGGAATCAAAACTTCAAGAGAAAACAAACTATTTTCAATTTTACTTTTACTGGTATTCAGTCAAATCTCTAGGATAAACAGACTTTGAAATATTCAATGTTGACCTTTAATTTTAATTAAGAAGAAACCAAAATATAAAATACATGTATATTTGAATCTAAATAATCTGTGAACCAATTTTCAGTACTACACAATATAAACTCTTACAAAAAGATAAAGGGTGTTGGACTGGGAAGGAAATAATAATAATAAAAAATTACATGTATTACTTGTACATTTATACTACATGTACATCATAGAACTGTATGCAACTTAGGAGAGACTAAATCATAGACACTGAGAGTCGTCAACTAGTGAGCGTCTACTGAATATTCATGAGCAAACTGTTGATCGACATCAAGATTTTATGACATCGAGTAATGTCCTGGTATATATATAAAAATTATTCCAACTGTAGATATTAATGTAACAAGTATTTAATAATATACAGAGTGGTTAATAAATTGTGTGATTGAATGTTACGTAGCGTATATCAATGTCGTTTGTTGTTTTCCTACTCGATTCTGTGGAATATAATGCTGCCGATGAATCTTACACCAGTGGTTACGGTTATCTAAACGTGACAAAATTGTAATGCACGTCTGTACAACTTAATTTCATAAACAAATAAACAAACAACAACAACAAAAATCATCCAACAACTACAGAATATATAATTTAAAACAATTACTGTATAAATGAGTACAGGTCAAACCGATTAGAAAAATGTTGTCCACTACTTTTAATTATAATTATTTGTAATAACAGTTGTCCTAAATAAAAATAATCACAACAACAACACAACAGGAGATACGGTAGTTTTTTGGAAAATGATAAGATTTCAGTACGTTGGATTATAAATACATTATCTCACTACCAAGTACACATGAAGTCATCCACTGATGTAGTTAACAAATTACACACTTCTTGGCTAATGTCTATTTCCTCAAAGTAAAACATCTACATTTTAGACACAAAATTAATCAATTATCAAAGTGATCTGAGTAGATTTCTATTTCTTTATTTTATAAAGTATGATTTTCATTAAATAGATTTGAATAAAGTACCACTGAGGGTTCATTTACCTTTAATATACATATACATACATACATACATACATACATACATACATACGTGTGTGTGTGTGTAATACCTACCAACCTATAGTCCGATGGCTTAACCACTGCAAAATTGCTAGCTTAATAAATAGCTGGTAACTAGCTTGCGACAAGGTTGTACAAGCATATTTTACACGGTAGTAACTACCGCGTTTCGAGCTAGTATTTGGAACCTTTTTACAACCTTGCGAGAAGCTTCCTGCACGCTTGCAACAAGCTTTCCGCAAGCTTGCAACGAGCTACCCGCACGCTTGCGACTAGCTACCCGCACGCTTGCGACTAGCTACCTGCAAGCTTGCGACGAGCTTCCTGCACGCTTGCGACGAGCTACCCGCACGCTTGCGACGAGCTACCCGCAAGCTTGCGACGAGCTACCCGCACGCTTGCGACTAGCTACCCGTAAGCTTGCGACGAGCTTCCCGCAAGCTTGCGACGAGCTACCCGCATGCTTGCGACTAGCTACCCGCAAGCTTGCGACGAGCTACCCGCATGCTTGCTACGAGCTTCCCGCAAGCTTGCGACGAGCTTCCCGCACGCTTGCGACGAGCTTCCCGCAAGCTTGTTCAGTTTAAGCTAGTATTTGGAACCTTTTTACAACCTTGCTGCAAGCTTGCTACAAGCTTCCCGCAAGCTTGCAACGAGCTTCCCGCAAGCTTGCGACGAGCTTCTCGCACGCTTGTGACAAACTTCTCGCAAGCTTGCGACGAGCTACCTGCACGCTTGTGACGAGCTTCCTGCAACCTTGCAACAATCTTCCTGTAAGCTTGTGATGAGCTTTCTGCAAGCTTGCGACTAGCTTCCCGCACGCTTGCGACGAGCTTCCCGCACGCTTGCGACAAGCTTCCTACAAGCTTGTTCAGTTTAAGCTAGTATTTGGAACCTTTTTACAACCTTGCTGCAAGCTTGCTACGAGCTTCCCGCAAGCTTGCAACGAGCTTCCCTCAAGCTTGCGACGAGCTTCTCGCACGCTTATGACAAACTTCTCGCAAGCTTCTCGCCATCATCAGTGGCAGCCATCTTGCATCTTGTATAGTTCTTTAAAAAACCCCAAAGGTTTTAAAGTGAAAAACATGAACAGTTAAAACATGAAAATAGGTGCTACATGTTGTCAGATACTTAGGCTACAAAATTAGTTAACCTGTATGATAGACATGTTCTATGTATGTGGGATAGTCTTGACTAAACTAATATGCTAGAAAGCTCCTGGTCCTATATTCTTCTTCTTCTTGTTTTAGGTTATATTCCTCCACTATCTGGAGATCCACACTGTGGTGTAAAGTCATTTGTTTGTTTCTTCTTGTTTTCTTTTTTCTCCTGTTCCACCAAGCAGGATTCAACCAAACTTGGTCCAAATGATCCTCTTATAGACCTGACCAAGTGTTTTTATTTTTCAGGCCAATAAAAATTCCAAGATGGCTGCCCTGGCCTCTGAATAACTGAGACATTTTTTTACTTTTCCTCAAGTTCTACCATGCAAATTTCAACCATATGTATTCCAAATAATCCTCTCATGGCCTTGACCAAGTATTGTTATTTTTCAGGGCGATTCAAAATCCAATATGGCCGGCCTAGCCTCCGATTGACTGAGACATTTTTAAAACTGCTTTTCAAGGTCCACTATCCAGGTTTCAACATGGACCTGACAAAGTATTGCTATTTTTGGGACTGATTCAAAATCCAAGATGGCCACCCTGGCTTCTGACTGGCTCAGACATTTTCAACATCTTTTCAAATTCCACCAGGCTAATTTCAACCAAACAATATATGGCCCATGTCATCCTCTCATGGCCATGCATATATTATTATTTTTGGGGCTAATTGAAAATCCAATCATTACAGGGTGTATACTACCAAATCAAATCCCATAGACGACAATAGTAACATATGTGGCTAAAACTCCTACCTGCAACGTATCAACCGACATAAATGCCACGGATATAAATACTACCACCCCTTACACTTAAAATGAATCAGAAAAAAATGGGGGTCAAGCTGCTCGTTTCTGAGATAAAGGTAGCGTCTATGACTACCCTAGTTTCGCACAAAATTCGAGTACTTTTTTATACAGGTACCCCATACATGTTTCAAGCACAAGGCTACTTGACACATTGGTACTAGATGAAATAAAATTGCTTTTTTTTTTTTACCCAGATGAAACTATTATTTTTTACAACCAACACACTCACATTTATAACCAATCACAGGACTTGTGGTGTTCACTTCTCTATCAAAAGTTCGGTGCACCTCGCACTTTGACCTAGCCGGAAGTTATTTGGTTTAGTACTACCTACAAGATGATTCTGTTTTAACCATATTGCATTATCATTCGTATGTATTAATATTAATTATGTTTTAATTATTATTGTAAATACTATCTAAATCTGTTACATGTATGTTTGGTTGGTTGTTTAGCCACTGTTCCCACTGAATTTGATAAATCATATGAGAAGTTATGAATTAAAAAAAAATAACCATGAAAATGATTTGGACTTAAATTTTTCTCCACAGGTGTAGAGATGCTTTCACAGTTGAAGATATACATGCAGCAAGCTTGTAAAAATAAAAACATGCATGCGGCAAGCTTGCAGAATTACTGACTACCTTACGCGAGCTAAATGTTAGCATGCAAATAGCTTGCATTGCTTGTACTACCTTGTAACAACCTTGTAACTACCTTGCAACAACCTAGCCGCAAGCATGCATTTTTGTTTGGGAGCCTGGTACCAGCTCCAACCCAGAGCAAGTTCTTAAGGGCTCAATGGATAGGTGTAAGGCCACTACACCCTCTTCTCTCTCCCTAACCACTAACCAACTGACAACTAACCCACTGTCCTGGACAGACAGCCCAGATAGCTGAGGTGTGTGCCCATGACAGAGTGCTTGAACCTTAATTGGATATAAACACGAAAATAAGTTGAAATAAATGTGTGTGCGTGTGTGAAAATACATATGAGTAAGTAAACACTGTATTGTTGGGTTTTTTTTAATGACACCACTAGAGCACATTGATTTATTGGATGTCAAACATTTGGTAATTCTGACATATAGTCTTAGAGAGAAAACTCACTATATTTTTTTCGTTAGTAGCAGGGAATCTTTTATATGAATCATACCACGGCTTTTGATATACATGTACCAGTTGTGGTGCACTGGCTGTAATAAGAAATAGCCCAATGGTCCAATCAAAATGGATCGATCCTAGACCGACCATGCTTTACCACTGGGCTATGTCCGGCCCCTCCAATTTATGTAGACACTGACATTTCCATTAAAATTATATTATTATTTTTTAAGTAGATGTGAATAATCTTACTGTATATTTACTACCGATGTCAGTGGTAGTTTTCAGAAAAACAGACACGTAACATTTCAAAAGGGTGGATTTTATGGTACTTTACTACCGAGGGTACATGGATATCATCAACCGAGGGTACTTTTCCTTTAATATGGTATATTGCATTGCATATATGTTGGCTAGTATATATTTTAGCTAAGTAAACACCTTCTAATGTAGACATGACAATTCAATATGAACATGATGGCTTAATCCATTATCTAACTGATCAGGGTGTAAAATTTTAATTTTTTTTTTTTTTAATAAATAGATATGAATAACTTTACTGCATATTTACTATCCATGTCAGGAGTAGTTTTCAGAAAAGGAGATCATTAACAGTTCAAAAGGGTAGATTTTACAGTATGGTACCTAACTACTGAGGATACATGGATATTATCCACCGAGGGTAGTTTTCCTTGAATATGTTATATTACATTAACCATATGTTGGCTAATGTATATTTCAGCTACGTAAACACCTTCTAATGTAGACATGACAATTCAATATGAATGTGATGGCTTAATCTATTATTTAACTGATCAGGGTAGATTTTCTTTCCAAGCGTGAAAGTTTGATTTTTTTATTTATTTATTTATTTATTTTTGTAGTAACAAGATGTTAATAATCTTACTGCATATTTACTATCCATATCAGGAGTGGTTTTCAGAAAAGGAGACTCTTAAAATTTCAAAAGCATGGATTTTATCATACCTATACCGAGGGTACATGGATATTACATTACACATATGTTGGCTAATGTATATTTCAGCTACGTAAACACATTCTAATGTAGACATGACAATTCAATATGAATGTGATGGCTTAATCTATTATTTAACTGATCAGGGTAGATTTTCTTTCCGTGTGTCATGTCATGTCATAGGGCTTTACGTGCACATTCAGAGCAAGCTGTTACACAATGAAAGTAGTTCAGTTCTTTTATACCTGTTAATTTTAATTTATTCAAGATGGCCACCAATATAAGTAATGAACCGAGGAAGATGGAACTGTTAAAAGTAACAGTCACACAAAAGACTTGTTGGTGTAAAGAGGATGACCTACATGTTTATAATGAAACACTAATAAAGTGACCCTTTATTTTTTTCTCTCGGGTACTGTGTGTGTTGTTTAGTGAGCATGATGCAGTTTTGCCAGTTTGCAATGGAATTCATTTTAGCTGGTCTTTTTTTTTTTTAACCAATAATAGTATTTAACACTGGGAATAAAAAGCAAGTACTAGGCCACCTAAAATAATATTACAGTTATGGATCACTGGTTGGTGCAAGTGGTTTACACCTACCCATTGAGCCTTGCAGAGCACACACTCAGGGTTTGGAGTCAGTATCTGGATTAAAAATCCCATGCCTCGACTGGGATCCGAACCCAGTACCTACCAGCCTGTAGATCGATGGCCTAACCACGACACCACCGAGGCCAATAAATAGTCTTAGAATGACATATTTGCTAAATTGTGGGGGGGGGGGGGCGGGGCAAAAAAAAAATCCGGCAAGCATTATAGAAACTTAAAGAAATTCTCTTCTTAACCATTTAAGAAGTTTTAGACTATTAACTACTCAGTTGCCCCTCCGCCCCCAAACAAAAAATCCTAGCTACGGCCCTGGACATAGGCCTAAGCGTACAGGCTCTCATTTTTGTTGGGGTTGCAGGCAGATTTCTGCCAGAGTTGAACGAAAATCCCTTAATCTGAATAACAACAATTATTCATTTTAGCTAAATACTGCCAAACAGCAGGGCCTCAGCTAACAGGTAGAGGCAATGGTGTATGTGTTTTATTTTTTATTTAACGACACCAATAGAGCACACTGATTTTTGGATGTCAAACATTTGGTAATTTTGACATACTAGTAGTCTTAGAGAGAAAACCCCCTACATTTTTCCATTAGTAGCAAGGCATCTTTTATATACACCATCCCAAAGACAGGATAGTACATACCACAGCTTTGATATACCAGTCATGGAGCACTGGCTGGAACGAGAAATAGCCCAGTGAGCCCGCCGATGGGAATCAATCCCAAACCAACTGCGCTTTACCACTGGGCTGCATCCCGACCCTGGTGTGGGAGGAATGCATTGGGGGGGGGGGGGGGGGGGGGGGGGTGTTGTTAAAATAATAGAAAATACTGATGTTTTAACTATGTAACCTCCCAGAAATGACTGCAAAATGGTGTCTTGCACCTTCCATGCTCATTGGTTCATTGTTTAAATCCTAGTTACAGCCATGAACAGCTATATAGGGTTGCAAATGAATCACTACATATTTTTACATGGATTACAACTAATATTGTGTCGGAGTAAAATGATGGAAATACATGGTGAAAAGGTTTTAGGCCAGCTCATTTGCCCGAAATGCTATACCTGGATAGTATTCAAATAATATATAAAGGCAAATAGATGACCAGTGTATATAACTTGTGAATGTCCCCTAGGTGGGGATGGAGTTCACAATAGATATATAGAAATTGCATATCCGTGACCCATTTCCTTGTGAATTTGGTCATTCTACCCCTCTCCTAAGGGTGGGGCACAGATAGGGGAAAATTAAGCCAATTGTCGTGTCCAGGAATACCATAAAAATATAAATTTTGCGAATTTCGTTAATGTTGTGTCCCCTGTCCCCCCTCCCCTCAGGTAGGAGACAAATTCATTAAACCATCTATCATATAGACAAATGCATTTAAACTATTATGTCTTCAGAAATACCAGACCATTTCAACCAAATTTATTTGGAAAACCCAAACCCATACATTTGGTCATTTTAATCCCCCAAGGAAAATGGGTGCCCCACACTCCATGTGTTTGGTAGTTGTGGTCAGCAATTTACTCAGGTGACCATTTAGATCTATTTTGTATCATGCATAAGTGTTCAACACTTGATACACATTATGTATACGGTACATATTTAATTAGGGCTCACATGTTGATGTTTGTTTCTTTGGGTTTAAAACATTTTTTTAGGTGAATGGACATTTTACTTTTTTTTTTTTTTTACAATTGTGACAGTGTGAAGCACTATTGCAAGGATCTTGTGTCACAATAAATTACTGAAATGCATAAAATACTTGTTACTATTTCTATTATTCTAATATCAGTGTTCAGGGTTTCTGCCAGATGGTATGAAGGGTAAAATTATGTACCCTAAATAATTTTTAGAACGATTATAGTAAGATAGCTGCTTCTTAAAGTTTGTACATGAAATGCAGTGTCCAATTTCAAAAGATTCCAAACCCCATAGGCACCTAGTAGCGGCAGTTATGATCTGGAGTTTTCAAGTACCCTCAAATTATTGATTACTGGTGTCCTTTACTTTTGACCTTATGACCCAAAAAATGTATGCACACAGCAAATAGTTTCCAGTTTTATACATACCTTACCATGGTAACAATAGTTTGCATTGGTTACCATGGTAACAGTTTCGATCTGGGTACCTTGGTAACATATAGTTTTGAACTGGTTACCATGGTACCAGAATTAATAAGCTTCATATATCTTTTCTACAAGCATAGTACAATTATGTCACTATACATTGTTGTTTTTTCTCAGTCCTTGAAAATGATATTTTTTTTGAAATTTGTTTTCTGTTATGCATTGGTTACCTTGGTAACATAATTCACAATTTTCACACTTCTCTTGTAAACAGCTGGGAGCTTATTATTACATCATTATACAGTGATTTGTATTCAAATAAATTCATTTAAAACATTTCATATGGGAAACTGTTCCTCTTTTTGCATTGGTTACCATGGTAACAGAATTAATAATGTTCATTTGAAAATTGAGAGGGCATATACCTTTTTTAAAATCTTGTGTCATTTGACAAAGCTATATAAAGTAATAGAGATAGTATACATATTTTAGTGTCTATGTAATGTTGGACACAATGTCCACAAGTTACAAAAATGTGTTGATGGTAGTATGTGCATTTGACCCTATTATTCAAAAATGAAATTGGCTGTCTACTTGATTCTTTTTCTAAATCGAGTAGTATGGTTAATAGATCACACCATAGACTTAAATTAAAAGCAAAATATTAATTTTAAATTAAAGTTTTCATAATTATTAATAAAAAATGGTATATTGAAAGTTGCAGCTGTTGCCATGGTAACATAAATAAAATAACCATCTACAAAATGCTATCATTACGTAGGTGAATAATTATGGTATACATGGGTGTAATTTCATGTTAAAATGCCCATGGATTTTAATAAAATTACTAGAAATGTAGAACAGGTGAAAATTCTTTAAATTTATCAAAAAGAATGCGGCAGGATAAGGGTTAATTAATATGTTATATTACATTACACATATGTTGGCTAATGTATATTTCAGCTATGTAAACACCTTCTAATGTAGATATGACAATTCAATATGAATGTGATGACTTAATCTATTATTTAACTAATCAGGGTAGATTTTCTTTCCATGTGTGAAAGTTTGATTTAAAAAAAAAAAAAAAAAAAAAAAAAAAAAAAAAATTTGTAACAAGATGTCAATAATCTTACTGCATATTTACTATCCATGTCAGGAGTAGTTTTCAGAAATGGAGACTCTTAAAATTTCAAAAACGTGGATTTTACCCTACTTATCTACCGAGGATACATGGATATCATCCACCGAAGGTATTTTTCCTTTAATATGTTATATTACATTACACATATGTTGGCTAATATATATTTCAGCTACGTAAACACCTTCTAATGTAGACATGACAATTCAATATGAATATGATGGATTAATCCATTATCAAACTGATCAGGGTAGATTATCTTTTCATATGTAAAATTAAAAAAACCCTAATTTGTTATTTTTTAAAAATAAATAGATATGAATAACCTCACTGCATATTTACTATATATGTCAGAAGTAGTTTTCAGAAAAGGAGATCCTTAACATTTCAAAAGGGTGGATTTTACAGTATGGTACCTAACTACCGAGGGTACAAGAATATCATCCACTGAGGGTACCTTTCCTTTAACTGGTATATTACATTACATATATGTTGGCTAATGTATATTTCAGCTAAGTAAACACCTTCTAATGTAGACATGACAATTAAATATTTATATGATGGATTAATCCATTATCTAAATGATCAGAGTACATTTCCAAATTAAAAGAAATTATTATTATTATTATTATTATTTAAAAATATATGTGAATAACCTTATGGTACATGTATGTTTACTGTCGGTGCTAGAGATAGTTCTAAGAAAATGAGACACTTAAGATTTCAATAGGGTGGATTTTACAGTACCCAACTACTGAGGGTACATTATCATCCACCAAGGGTACTTTTACCAAAAGATGTTATATTAATTTAATATTTGTTAACTAATGTATATTTCAGCTAAGTAAACACTACATGTAATATGTGATAGATTAATCCATTATCTAAATGTATCTAAATATTTTGTAATCAAATATATGTGAATAACCTTATGGTATGTTTACTATCCATGCTAGTAGTGGAGCGACTTAGCTGATCAATTGTGCACTTTTCTGTGAAAGCATGAACATTGGCAAATGGTTAGAGTAACCTAATACAAGGATATTTAGTCCAGGGCCCACTGGAAATTGCACCCTGTATGGCTGCCATCTTGAAATCCAAGATGGCCACCATTGTGGACCTGTTTTGTTTAATATCTCCTTAACTAATACACATATCGAGAGAGTTGAAATGCCTATACCCACATTTTAGGGGACTAGGAATCCAGTGGTGACAGAATTGTTTGCAAATTGTGGCTGCCATCTTGAAATCAAAGATGGTCGCCGTCCACATGCTATTTTGCCAATCTGATTAAAATTAGCTCTACTGGGTCCGCCAGTAGATCTAACAGCATTGCGTGGACTCTCATGTCCAGGTGACATTTCATCTATAAATAACCAATTACATTTCGCCTTTTATAGCGTTATTCGGGAGCATACAAATTCTAAAAATATCGGGCGAGACTATTAATGCAATAGGCGACCTTGTTGGTCTATTTCAACATTGAAAAAACAGGGGGGAAAGTGCAGTAATAAACTCTGGATTGTATACTAGTATAAACTGATTTTATGGCTATACCATCATGGTTTTTTTTTCCGTCTTGAAACAAATTTTATATAAAATGTTATATTGAAATTAGTTTCCGGCATACTTCGTAATTCACCCGAATCATTTCGTATACCCTCGGCATAATCCCGAATGTTTTCAAATTCTTTTCAAATCACTGGCATGATTTTGCAAGTAAGATTTTGATTGGTCGAATGAAAGGTCAACTGGACATGAGCTCCAATGAGCTGCTGTTAGATCCACATGTAATAGTGGAGCTAATTTTAATTAGATTGCTATTTTGCTCAATATCTCATTTAGTAGTAAAGATATCAATACAGATTTAACACCTATTTCAGGGGTCTAAGAATCCAATGGTGACATCGAATATATGGCTGTCATCTTGAAATCCAGGATGGCCACCATCCACAAGCTATTTTTCTCAATATCTCATAAAATATTAAATATATCAATACAGTTTTAACACCTATAATAACATTAATCATCGGCTATTGGATTTCAAACATTTGGTAATTCTGACATATAGTCTTAGAGACAAAACCCGCTACATTTTTTCATTAGTAGCAAGGGTGCACTGGCTGGAACAAGAAATAGATCACTGGTCCCACTGACGTGGATCGATCCTAGAATCCTAGACCGACCTTGCAAGAAGCGAGCACTTTACCACTGGGCTAAGTCCCGCCCCCATCAGTTAACAGATCTACACACAATATGTGAAGGAATGAACCATCAACCATCACGAGTAGTTGACCAAAAAAACAGTCACCATCACTTAACTATTCTAGTCTCTGTTGCATTCCCCATCACAAGAACAAAGTGACGTGCATGGAAGTGCAGACTTCATACACCTATAGCAACCAGTGCATTCTTTTGTAGTGTTATCCAAATCAGTTTAAACTGACTGTCATATGTTTTCCCCCAACCCCACTCACTTGGGACATGAGAGCTCTGGCTGTACATGTAATGCCTGGCCCCAGCATAATGATCCTTGGTATACTGCATGGCTAACATGACAATGTGTAGGCGGAATTGATTCTACAGGTCTGCCTTTCTTTGCAAACAGTTTCATGCTGTGTGTTATTGTCACAACTTATGCAATCATACATCAAAATGACGAATCTTGCAATAATTAGGGTTGGGTACCGTGAAAAACAACGTACCACGGTATAACGCTGTTTTTTGTAATGTACCACGGTATACCACGATATACCACATTAGTAATGACATCATACTAATCACTGCCAATCAGTGATACAATAATTGCTCAACATACAATGTCATCTATCTACCTTTGAACTTAGGGGCCAAACAAATATGACATACTACAATGAAATGCCTACCAGTAGACATTTTGACTGATTCAGTTTACACTCTCTCTCTATATATATTTCCCCCTAAATTTGAGTAACCATTAAGCAGGACTAAACATCTCATTTAGAGAATAGCTAATACTTATAGGTAGAACATAGTTGTAGAACCGTGTTGTATTTTAAGACCGTATAATGTAGATGAAATAAACACAACAGATGAATGAATTCTGTAGTTATCATTTCAGTTGAACTGGAAAAATAATGAAAATGACAAAGTTTAAACGAATGTATTCTATTGTCACCATTTTAATTTTACCAGTAGCTATTAACTACCAGTAACTTTTATATAGTAACTTTTATTTCAGGTGATGACCCAGGCAAACAGGTCCCTTTATGTTTTCAGTTTTCTATAATGTATTATTGTTCAAGTTAGTTCAAGTTAAATCGTCTTAACATCAATTTAGTTTCAAGAATAAATAAACTCCAAAAACCGATGAATGTCTGAATAAATCATGTAGTGTGTCAATTCCAGTCATTATTATCTGGATTACTAAATTTATTTCATTTTCTTGTTTAGAAACATTAGTGCATTAGTGATTAATATGTGAAGTATTTGTTATCGTGAACTCAAATATTATCATTGTAATGGTATTTAACGTCAAACATAGGATCATTGTGGTATTAGAGCGGGAATCTTTACCTACCCGGTGGTAGGCAGAAATTCTGTGTATTTGTTATCTCTGACTGAAAGAGCAGCTGTAACTGTCCAAATGTTCATCTAGCTCTAAAACAGCAGAGTAGGCCTTCTTGGGCTAACCACTTATGATGGAATGAGTTACTTGAGAACAGGTCCAACCTACAGAGTAACAATCGGACATTTGGGACATAGGTTTTAAGCTAGATTTATAAACATTGTTTTGTATTTTCAACTAGCTATTACTACCTACATTATACGTTAAAGTTTAAACAGTGTTGCCGTGACATAGCGTTTATGACCCCAAATTTTTTTTAAAAAATAGTGTTTTACGTAACGCTGTTCAGTACACTCACCCACCACCTGTAACGCTACAAAATGTACACACCCACCCACCCCTCCAGCGTTACGTAGTATTTTGATGGCCCCTGATGTCTAGGATGGGCTGTATAGCCCAGTGGTAAAACATTGGGTCGGACGCTATTTCTCATTTGCGTATATGCACCACGACTGGAATAGCAACGGTCGTGGTTGTGCTACTAATGAGAAAATGTAGTGGGTTTCCTCTCTAAGACTATATATCAAAATTACCAAACGTTTGACATTCAGTAGCCAATGTTTTTGTTCTGCTCTATATAAAGATAAAAAATGTAACCTGTGCCACTCCACTAGAGGCTCGATCTGCATACGTCCTCAACCCTCCAAATATGGTGCCAATTCCACAGGCCCAATGGGCCATATATATAAGCTATGTGCTATGGGTCTGTATCTTTAATCTCTTTGGTAATGAATTCATGTTTATAGAAGAAAAACATTTTAGAAACAAAATAGCCACATTTGGCAGTATTTTATTTTATGAATGCAAATGAGATAGTTGGGCTTTCGTGGGTTCTTTTTAAGTACATAACTCCCCTCCTCCTAACGTATATGTATGTTTTAAACTGAATACAGTTTATAATTGTTTTCGTATCCAACTCAAGACTATAGCCAGTCACCCAAAACAAAGACAAAGAAAACGCCATTATATGTTATTGTTCTCAAAACACTGGCGTGTGACCGTCTTTCAGACTTTCACAACTGGAAAAAAACTTTTTCAGTTTCATAAATTCATTGCAACGTGATCCGAGACTTTGGTATGTTTATCTACCAGGGGCGGAGGGATGTATCATGCCTGTGCTAATATTATATAAGTCAGTCAGGTATTTATCATCAATTAATTCATTGGGGCCTTTTGAAATGTTGTTAATCACAGACATGAGTGCTTGTACAGTGTTTCTTATTAATTGCTTTATATTGTAGGGATGAGATTATGTAAATAATTATGTATTACAGTGCTACCTTACGAACTTGCAATCTTTTCTGAAAATAGTAATTATCTCTAACTAGTATTAGTCACTGTAGCATTATATATACGATAACAAATTGTTTAAGGTCGGGAAAAGGGGCCTAACCCTTGACCATGAGTTTTTACTTTACACTTTCTTATTATTTTACACTATTGTTTCTCACCTATTCTGTCCTATTTGCTCTCTCTACCTTGTTGCACCAACATTGTAAATATAAGTATTTATTTCTTACTCACCACTTTATATCTTTCTTTTTCATTTTTTTCTGGGGGAGTGTTAGAATTAAATATCGTCTTATTAACTGTATATTTCCAAATAAGCTACATTCACAGAAAAATAAAATAAAGACTAATATAAACCAGAAGAATACGAACTTGAAACAAAAACCTAGATTTATAATAAATTTCAAAAATAGAATATCATGGCTTGTTTGCAGATCCTAACACTTAACTGCCAGGGACTCGGAGATAAGGAAAAAAGAGCCGATGTTCTGAACTATTTAAAATGCAAGAAATATTTTTTATAGCATATACTGTTTACAAGACACACACTTTACGTCACAGTTAGAACCCTATATACAGACACAGTGGGGATATAAATGTCTATTTAATTCTTACACTGGAAATTCTCGAGGTGTGGCAATTATGCTCAATAATAATTTTGAATATGTTTTACATAAAGTTAAAATGGACAACTCGGGAAACTATATTGTTACAGGTAATACTAGACCAAATAACTTCCGGCTGGGTCAAAGTTCGAGGTGCACCCAACTTTTGATAGAGAAGTGAACACCACAAGTCCTGTGATTGGTTATAAATGTGAGTGTGTTGGTTGTAAAAAATAATAGTTTCATCTGGGTAAAAAAAAAAAGCAATTTTATTTCATCTAGTACCAGTGTGTTAAGTAGCCTTGTGCTTGAAACATGTATGGGGTACCTGTAAAAAAAAGTACTCGAATTTTGTGCAAAACTAGGGTAGTCATAGACGCTATCCGTTATCTCAGAAACGAGCAGCTTGACCCCCAATTTTTTCTGATTCACTTTAAGTGTGAGAGGTGGTAGTATTTATCTCTGTGGCGTTTATGTCGATTGATACGCTGCAGGTAGGAGTTTTAGCCACATATGTTACTATTGTCGTCTATGGGATTTGATTTGGTAGTATACACCCTACAGATATAACAATAGAAGGAGAAAGACTAACTTTCATTACTATATATGCCCCTAATATAGATTATCCACAATTTTATAAACATATTTTTGAATGTATTGAAGACTTCCAAAATTAAAAATATATAATTTTGGAGATTTCAATTTAGTGTTAAACCAGTATCTGGATACAAAAAATTATTTACACGTCAGCCATCCTAAATGTAAAAAAGTAATTATTGATAAAATGGAAACGTTAGATTTAATAGATCCTTTCAGAGAACTTTATCCTAATCTTAGAAGGTATACTTGGAAAAAAAAAACTCCTTTAAAACAAGCTAGACTCGATTTCTTTCTAATGTCCAATAATTTGATTTCAGTGGTAGAAAAGGTTATAGTGGAAAATAGTTATCGTTCTGTCCATTCAGCAGTAGTTTTAAATATAAAGTTAATTCAAATAAAAAAGGGTCTAGGACTTTGGAAGTTTAATAATTCATTTATTAGAGATACAGAATATTGTAAGATGGTGAAAGAAACCATATCAAAAATAATACGGCAGTATGCCGTCCCTATATATAATTATGAAATCTTAGATTCTATACCAAAAGATAAAATTCAGTTTTCCATAGATAGTCAACTTTTCTTGGAAATGTTATTGATGGAAATAAGAGGCAAAACTATATCATTTTCAGTTTTTAAGAAAACAAATCATGATGAACTGGAAACAAAATTATGTGATGAAATTAAATTATTAGAAGATGAAAAGATGATTGATTTAGAACAGATTGAATCTAAAAAGTTTGAATTACAAGAGCTAAGAAAAAAACCCCTTAAAGGACATTATATACGGTCAAGAAGAAAATGGATTGAAGAGGGTGAAAAACCAACAAAATATTTTTGTAATTTAGAATCCAGAAACTACTTTAGTAAACTAATTTCGAAAATAATACTAGAAAATGGAACAATAGTTAAAGATCAGGAAGAAATCCGAAAAGAAACTAAAGCTTTTTACCAAAACCTCTACTCAACTCCACCTGGACAAAATGATAATGATATTATGGAAACACTTGCAAATTATAATTTTAATATCCTGACAAACGAAGATGCAGAAACATTAGAGGGGGAAATAATACACTCGGAAGTATTAATGTGTCTAAAAAATATGAAAAATGATAAAGAGTCCTGGTTCGGATGGGTTTACTGCCGAATTTTTCAAATTTTTCTGGATAGATCTTGGTCATTTTATTGTTCAATCTATCAATTACAGTTATGCTAAGAACGAAATGTCTAGTGTTCAAAAATTAGGAATCATAACATGTATCCCGAAACCAAACAAACCTAAAGAATTTCTAAAAAACTGGCGACCAATAACTCTCCTAAACTGTACATATAAACTGGCTTCAGGTTGTATTGCAAATCGAATTAAAAGGGTTCTTGATAAAATAATAGACTCAGACCAAACAGACTTTATTAAAGGAAGGTACATTGGTTAAAACATTAGATTAATTTATGATATTATGCATTATACCGAAGAACAAGATATCCCTGGTTTACTATTATTCAATAAAGCCTTATAGGGTGTATACTACCAAATCAAATCCCATAGACGACAATAGTAACATATGTGGCTAAAACTCCTACCTGCAACGTATCAATCGACATAAACGCCACAGATATAAATACTACCACCCCTCACCCTTAAAGTGAATCACAAAAAAATGGGTGTCAAGCTGCTCATTTCTGAGATAACGGGTAGCGTCTATGACTACCGTATATCTTCGCCTATAAGTCGAATTTTTTTCACCCAAAAATTATTTTATAACTTGGGGGGTCGACTTATAAGAGGGTAAAAAAATTTCACCAAAAAATATTACTGTTTTGGGGATTATTTTACAAGTTTTATTGTTGAAGTATGCCATGTATTTATACTCAAATATGTTAATTTGACATTTTTTTTTTTTTGGCATTAGAACGGTTTTCGTACGATCTCACTCACATGCCAAGACAACAGTCCACTTAGTTAAATTAACAGTCATCACTAATAGTAAAAATGTAAACAATACTAACTACCTGTTGCCTGAGTTTATTTTGAAATCTGGTCACTGGCATTAATGGTTGTTCAAACAATGTTTTGGCGGTGATTAACTTCATGAATATTACTGAGATTTCCCTTAAAAATAGACTGATCTCTGCAGTTCACTATCTGGAGCAATAGGGACACACATCATTTGGTACAAAAACCAGTGTACTTTCCAGAGTTATCCTCCTTACATGTATTAATATGGCGGTAAAACGTGATACTTTCAGTTTTATCGTAGTGATCTGTGGCAGTGTTTATAAATAAAGTGTGTTGTCTGTGCACAAAACCATCTGTACAGTACCATACAGTAACAGTCAAACAGCTTTCACTCTCTACTAAGGGAATATTTCGTTTTGATGCTATGTAATAATGATAGTTTGATTGAAATAGTCTGATTATTTTGCGATGTACAAAACGTGAAAACCGAAGTTTGTAAAATAATTTTCTTTTGTTCAAATATTGTACATTATTGTTCTCATGTGCAGAAAATAAGAAATATTTCAATATTTATAAGTTGTTTTTCATGGGTCGACTTATAAACGGGTCAATAAAAAAATACGTTTTCAGGGCTTGAAATTAGGGACTCGACTTATAGCCGAGATCGACTTACAGGCGAAGATATACGGTACCCTAGTTCCGCACAAAATTTGAGTACTGTTTTTTTACAGGTACACCATACATGTTCCAAGCACAAGGCTACTTGACACAGTGGTACTAGATGAAATAAAATTGCATACATTTTTAGCCCAGATGAAACTAATTTATTTTACAACCAACACACTCACATTTATAACCAATCACAGGACTTGTGGTGTTCACTTCTCTATCAAAAGTTGGGTGCACCTCGAACTTTGACCCAGCCGGAAGTTATTTGGTTTAGTACTACCTATACTGATAATATACATTTTTCAAAAAGTGTCCAGCTATGTGTTTTTATGACAACCAGGATCTGGTGTATTCTGACATAAAGTGACAGCCTCACTGAAAAACTGTTGTTTCTACAGTGCAAACCTAATATAATGTACACCTCATAAGGCATATATATTGTATACAGTTTTGTACAAATGCAATATGTCATATTAAACAACAAAATGTTTTAAAATAAAACTCCTGAAGATATTTACTGTCAGTTTGGTGTGTGTACTCATTATATATGTAGAGACAACAAAGATAGTCAGAGTACCTCTACTCCTTTAAAGTATTCCATTAAAACACATGCACTTGACTGACCCCTAGATTAGGAGACCTGAATAGGTACATCAAAGAAATATCAGTATTAAAAAAATACACTGTCTGAGGAAGGAAACACCAACATGACTGTATCTGTATGAAGTAATAACTTAATGTTCTGGACATTAGTGTTGGGAGGAAATCCTGTATGCAGGGTGTGGCTGTCTTCAAGTTACCAGGTGTGGGAATTTCGAATCCATCGGCCATGCTGATTTTCATAATGAACCATCAAAACCATTGGGAGCCATGCACCCATATTCCTGACTATATTTTATTTGTAGCCTACTGTAGTTGGAGCTTTTAATATTTGTGATATCTGGAATTATCATCCAGCTTTCACACATTTATTTTTGATTAATTACTTTAAAAAAACTACTTTTAAATGACATAATTACCCGAACATCTATTTTATTGCATTATTTTCTAATCCAGATCAACACAATATGTATATTGGATGTATTTCTACAATCAGTAATCCAGCATTTTATTTAGCTAGTAACATTGGGTAATACAGCTTTAACAATAAAATAAATTACCAACTTACTCCAAGGCAGATAATCAAATCTGAAAAAAATTGGTTCTGAATCCAGTATAAACCTAAAATGGTCTTCATGAGAGCAAACGAAGTGATTATTAAAAAAAAAATTTGATCTGGAGATCTAAAGGTATGTTTAACAAGATTATTGTTATGTATAACTAAGAACAGAAGGCACAATAGTGACAACAAATTTAATTATGTCTTTGGTGAAGTTTTTCTTTAAATTTATTTTAAATTTTGCATAGAACTACAAACTTGTCTAAAATATAACTTAGCACCCTATAAATATGTCAAAATGACAATAAAAATCAAGTTCTTTAAAAATTTGAGTTTTCAGAATTTCATACATGAAAAATTAACTATGTTAATGGAAACTAAAGACATTAACCCACTATTGACACATGTTATTTTTTAATATAAAAAATTAATTGCTATTTAAAATCTTAATTCAGGTTGCCTATATATAACACCATATTTAAGAGCAGTTGTATATGGCAAGTCAAATACATGTAAAAAAAGAAATTATTGAAATATTTACAGTAGGAATTATAGGGCCAAAACCAACTTTTCCTCAGTGTTAACTTTGATTCAAACTCCATTCAGAGCCATGTACAGTGATTAGTGTCAAGGTCAAGGTCATTGTGAACTTGCGTGGTCCAGTGACAGCTAATTAATTAACCAGTATAGTTTAATTAAATAAAATCACAAAATCATAATGTTTTTTATTATGCACTGAATATGTGCTATAGGGTGTATACTACCAAATCAAATCCCATAGACGACAATAGTAACATATGTGGCTAAAACTCCTACCTGCAACGTATCAATCGACATAAACGCTACGAATATAAATACTACCACCCCTCACGCTTAAAGTGAATCACAAAAAAGTGGGTGTCAATTTAAGCTGCTCATTTCTGAGATAACGGGTAGCATCTATGACTACCCTAGTTCCGCACAAAATTTGAGTACTGTTTTTTTACAGGTACACCATACATGTTCCAAGCACAAGGCTACTTGACACAGTGGTACTAGATGAAATAAAATTGCATACATTTTTAGCCCAGATGAAACTAATTTATTTTACAACCAACACACTCACATTTATAACCAATCACAGGACTTGTGGTGTTCACTTCTCTATCAAAAGTTGGGTGCACCTCGAACTTTGACCCAGCCGGAAGTTATTTGGTTTAGTACTACCTATACTGATAATATACATTTTTCAAAAAGTGTCCAGCTATGTGTTTTTATGACAACCAGGATCTGGTGTATTCTGACATAAAGTGACAGCCTCACTGAAACTGTTGTTTCTACAGTGCAACCTAATATAATGTACACCTCATAAGGCATAAGGCACTTCTCTATCAAAAGTTGGGTTCCCCTCGAACTTTGACCCAGTTATTTGGTTTAGTACTACCTAGACCTTTTTAACTTCAAAACATCAATGAAAGCCTGGATTAAAACACTATATAGTAACTCGGTATCTAGAGTAATTCAGAATGGATTTCTTTCTGAGCCATTTAAACTAGAAAGGGGCTGTAGACAAGACGATCCTTTGTCTCCGTATATATTTATTTTATGTGCTGAAATCCTTGCTATCATAGTAAAAAAACTCCAATAATATAAAAGGTATCACTATAGATGGTGAAAAATATTTAATATCGCAGTATGCAGACGACACAAGTTTTATTTTAGACGGCTCTCCTGAGTCCCTGCAGGGTGTTCTATCTATCCTAGATTATTATGCACAAAATATCTGGTCTAAAAATTACTACACCAAATCAAAAAGCTATTTGGATAGGTAGCAAGAAATTTTCAAATGAAGGTTTACCATCACACTCGATGGAAACTAGAATGGGGCGGTACACAGTTTAACCTTCTCGGTATTAAACTTTTCCATTAACCTAGAAGAAATTATTGATTTAAATTATAATCACCAAGATTATCGAAATACAAAAATTAATGAAGCTATGGTCTATCAAAAAACTTACTGTTTTAGGAAGAATTACAGTCCTGAAAACGTTAATAGTTCCTAAACTAACATACCTACTGAAAACATTACCAAAACCAAGCAAATGTTTGCTAAAACATATAAATACATTATTTTTCCAATTTATTTGGAATAGCGGCCCGTGACGTGAACAACTTAAAAAGAAACTAATAATAATGCAAGACTATAAAAATGGTGGCATCAAAATGATAAATATAAATAATTTTATGACCGCTTTAAAAAGTTTGTGGATCCGACGGATATTTTTAAATAACCCAAAATAGACCATTTTGTTCGAAGCTTCTACAAATATATCAACACGTGATTTAATTATATATGGCGACCATTTTCTATACTGTAAAAAAAGTTCAATAAAAAATACATTTTGGAGAGACACATTGGTTAGTTGGTTAAGGATTACAAGAAAAACAAATTCCAGTAAACGTAGATGATATTCTCCAGATCAATATTTGGTTCAGCAGTAGTTAAAAATATGTATAGATAAAAAGCCATTTATACTAAAACGATATATCTCAAAAGGTATTATCTTTATTAACGATTTGTTGAAAGAACAAGGAGACTTTCTAACATATGAACAGTTCATAGAGAAATATGACATAATTACCAATTTTCTGGAATATGCTTCATTGGTCAGTGCTATAAAATCATTCATTTACAACCAAGATAATTTAAATGATGACGTTTTTATAGCATTACAAAATCCTGTTCTTCCATATAACTTAAAGGTTTTGTTCAAAAATCAGAAAGGTTGCAAATATATATGATTTACTGAACACTCAAACCACCATTCCAAAATCACAAATAAAATATTCTAAAGAAGGATATATCTATGATACATGTATATATGATTAGGAAAAATATTACATTCTACCCTTTAGATCTGTCAAAAGCACAACATTATCTTGGTTTCAGTATAAAATCATACACTGAATTCTTACAACTAACAAATTTCTAAATATGATTAATTATATTGATTCCAATGCCTGTAGTTTTTGCAACAAATCACCTGAAACCATACAACACCTTCTATTTGAATGTAGTACATTCTCTTTGGGAAGCAATAGAAGAATGGATGAGAAATGAAACTGGAATTAATATCACTCTAAGCAGAGACATAGTTGTGTTAGGCATGATCAACAACGAAAAAGGTGATTTTGTAAATTGGCTGACTATCAACATAAAATATTATATTTACAGTATGAAAATACAAAAAAGAAATTTACATGTCGATGCCGCGAAAAATATTCTACAAAATAATTTTGAAATAGAAAAATATATTTATTACAAAAATTGCAACTATGAAGTATTTCATAGCAATGGACACCCTAGCTATAAAACACTCTTTGAAAGAATGTTTAATTAAAAATAATGCTTTGAAAGTTCACTTGGAAATAGAGTACTAATTAAAATGTCATTCTCTAATACTCTCTCAATATCCCCACAACTTCTTTATACTTATCTACTGCTGTTGCACCCTCTCTCTCTCTCGCTCGCTCTCTCTCTCTCTCTCTCTCTCTCTCTCTCTCTCTCTCTCTCTCTCTCTCCTTTCCGTCTTATAAATACCACAGAAAGCATTAACATATTTACATAGCATATTTTGTTTACATACTATTGTTTAAATATGTACTTTGTAAGGCAGTGACCATGGCTCCCCAACCTGTTCACTGTCTATGTTCTGGGTTTTTTTTTTATATAAGTAGACATATAAGCATCAATAAATTATAATTCCCCCGCTGAATATGTTTAAAATTAAATCTGTAAACTCTGAAAATTTCAACTAATAATGATTGTGTATATATGTGAGAAACAATATGTAATCCTCATCTACACACCCACTTCAGTAAAATGAACTCAACCACGTGACCTAGATTTTACAACATTATCTGATAAGACAAAACGCTAGAAACGTGAGAAATAAAAAGCAAACCTTGTTGTAGCTAGTAATAAAACATTCAATATCAACAATGCAACATGTTTTGAACAGTATTTCTTATTATTTGATCGCATTTTGTAGCTTTACGAGAAGCAGTTCACTATTGAATAGTAGACTGTCACCCGGACATGCAAATGGCGCTTATGCAAGGCATATCTGTCGAACAACATTGGGTGAAAGCATGTTTGGTGACTAAAAATCGTCATTAAAAAACTTTCTTAATTTTGTTCGCCAAATCTAAAATTCTTTTGCCAATATTTATTATTTTTCATAATTTGCGACTTTGATGAACAACAGAGCGAGCCCTGCAAATGACCAATATTGCACAAACTCGTCATCTACCATGTTTTTGTTAGTGACAATGTTTTGAGATCCTAGATACTTTGGGAAATTCCGTTATTTTTTCAAAGATTTGTTAATGGAACACAAACAATCATTAACATTGGATGCTTTTTAAATAATTTCTCGAAATTATGTATTTTGTTTTATGACACTGATAATTTATTTCTCGGAAATTTCCGTAAAGTCATCGTCGGCGGAAAGTCCCGAAGTATACCGGTACAGTAAAAAAACGTACCGGTACGTACCATGACAGAAAAAAATACTGGTAATACTGCACACCTCTAGCAATAATAGTGGTCATCTGTTCTGTTACAGAGACAGGCTGCAGGTTCTGAAATCAAAAGTCTTAAAGGAATGCTTAAGCAAGGCTTTTGGACTGGTATGCATATTCAACGATGTATAATGCACATTATTGCTTAATATCAACAAGTATATTATTATATTTAATTAATAAAATGGTTAAATGTGATGGCTATTAGATATAACGGGAGCAGCCATTTTGTTCCATTCCAGTCAATACGCCCTCTGGCGAGCTGGTGGTTACGTAATACTTAATGCATAACGCATAACGTCAGGAATGAGTCTTATAACTAGAGAAACAAATCTACTTGTTTTTTGCGGGATGATAAAATAGTCATGCATTGCAATGTTCTGTAATAATATACATCCCAGTAAGCCAGCAATAAGTATATATTATGTTTCAATACAAAATAAACCACTATTGTCAAAGTGGCTACACAACAAGTCGAAATAAATACATCATGTTTTGTCCATGCATTAACCTACACACTGAAATGAAACATGGAGTGTTTTCTTAGTTAATTGGTCTATGCTGTTCCCTCTACCTGTGATTTCTGATTGGCAGGTATTTGAATAGTACCCAGATGAGCCAATTAATTATTCTAGACACGAAAATACCTACCGGTATTGTGTAATATTAACTGTCGCCCCTAAAATAGAAATGGCCTCGAAAAGAAAAGAAAATGGCTGCCCCCAGTTAGCAGGAATACTCATGTTTTTTTATTACTGGGTAATACTAAAATTACATGTTTTTCATTTGTTAAAGTGTCAGTATGTGTTGGTGGTCCGGGTATGCATCTGTCTGTCTGTGTGTGTGTGTGTGTTTAATTCTTCTCTATACTGTAAGCCTACAGTTTATGAGAATAAAAGTCATTATCTCGCCTTCATGTAAAATTCTTTAATCTCATTGGTTGTTTGCCGTTGGACAAATCCCTTATCCCCCTGTGGGCGGAGCCAAATTCTCTTATACCCCGTCTGTAATTTCCAAGTTTCCAGCCGCCCCAGTTAATGCTAAAGCAATAATTAGATTATAAATAACATTGATAATCAATCAAGTATACACAATTAATTTTATTTTTACTATAAAATACACTATTTCAATACTTTTAAAAGCTGCAATGTTGAACTCGGCCACCTAATTACGGTCGTGGTGTTATTGTATTAATGCGCGATTAGCAACAGTTTTTTTTTTTTTTTTTTTTTTACTACATACATTTCTGATAAAAAAAAAGTGTTTTTTTTTATTTTATTTTTTATTAATATCTGTTTCAGACAATTTCGTATTACAAACATTTGAAGTTAAAAACTCGTTTATCGATGGAACTATTTTTCGTCACTGGCAAGTGTTTTCGTTCGCGTCCGCGTGGTACGGCTCCTCCGTTAATAAATTGTTAACAATTATTGTCTGGCGTTATTTTAATTATTTGGCTATATGGTTTAACATGTCGGCAAGATAAATTCGTTGTAGAAGCATCTCTCAGGGTATATGGCTTTTTATGTACCCTCTGTGTGCTCTTTTACCCCCTCGCCTTCGGCTCGGGGTAAAAGAACACACAGAGGGTACATAAAAAGCCATATACCCCTCGTGATGCTTCTACAACTTATATTATCATTGTCTTTATGATAGTCTCAAAGAATTACCACTTGGGTGTGCAAAATTTGACACATAGTTGTTATCTATGGATTCTGATACTGTTGGGGATTCACATCGATAATCCACTGGGTGCCATCCTTGAGGAATTTGAAAAATCCAAGATGGCGGCCAAATCAGAGAGCAAAGAACAACAATTCTTATATCTACCCCATGGTTTTAGGAGCCAGGAAAGACACTGGTGCCATCATAATTCAGATTTCATAAATGGGTCACCTAAATACAAGATGGTTGCCAATATGGTGGTTCAAATGGAAATAAATTGCAATAAATTGCTTATTGTTTGATACAGAAAAGTAATTCTTGCATTTAACCCATGGTTTTAGGGATCAATGAACACAATGAAAGTAGTTCCGTTCTTCTATACCTGTCAATTTTAATTTATTCAAGTTGGCCACCAAGTAATGAACCGAGGAAGATGGAACTGTTAAAAGTAAGTCACACACAAGACTTGTTGGTTTAAAGAGGATGACCTACATGTAATAATGAAACACTATATTAAAGTGACCCTTTATTGGTTCTTTTTTTCTCTCGGGTACTGTGTATGTTGTTCAGTGAGCATGATGCATTTTTGCCAGTTTGCAATGGAATTCAGTTTTAGCTGGTCTTTTTTTTTTTTTTTTTTTTATAATAATGGCGTTTAACACTGGGAATAAAAAGCAAGTACTAGGCCACCTAAAATAATATTACATAGCAAATTAACAAAATTACATCATGCATACAACACCATGCACAACACTACCAGAGATCTTACAATTGGCCAAAAAAAGGTCACAGTAAAATAATGTTACAATGCATTTTACATCTGTCAATTCATTCAACTGATTGGGTTCTTTCTCGTTTCAACCAGTGCACCACAACTGGTCAAAGTCCATGGTATGTGCTTTCCTGTCTGTGGGAAAGTGCATATAAAAGATCCCTTGCTGCATTAAGAAAAATGTAGCGGGATTCCTCTGATGACTACGAGTCAGAATTACCAAATGTTTGACATCCAGTAGCCGATGATTAATTAATCAATGTGCTCTAGTGGTGTCGTTAAACAAAAGAAACTTCTTCTTTACATATGTCAAATTATTTTATTATTATTAATTGATTATCTTAAACCTACAAGGTTTTTTTTAATGACTGTGTTAATCATTTTACAAATATTACAAATATGCAGTGGCACTTTATTTTTAACAGTTCCATCTCCTTAGGTACATTGCTTGTATTGGTTGGCATCTTGAATTAATTAACATTAACTTGTATAGAAGAACTGAACTAAAACCATGGGATAGATGCAAAAATTGCATTTTAGTACCGAATAATAAGGAAGTTATTGTAATTTTTTCAATTTTGACCACCATATTGGTGACCATCATGTATTTATATACATCGCCCATTTATTTAAATCTGAATTTTGATAGCACCAGTGCCCTCCCTGGCTCCTAAAACCATAGGAAAGATGCAATAATTGTTGTTTATCTGTCAATTTATAAGCAAGCTATAGCCATTTCCCTGATTTGGCCATGATTTTGGCTGCCATCTTGGATTTTTCTTCAAGGGTGCCCGGGTGGCACGTACCTGGTAGATTATTGATGTGCACCAAATTGTGCACACTTCGAACCCAAATTGGCATTTGGCTACTGGTCTATATGTTCCATTAACAAGCATGATTTTCTTCTAACTATAAGCACCTTGGGTTTGCATCTTTCTAATGTCATGATACCAGCTTGTAGGTTATGTAAAGATGATATACACCCTTATGTGTATAAAAAAGAAAAGTTAGATAACGGTTGAAATGTTACATTCAATTTTTTTTTTGAAATGTCCCTAGCATCGATAGTACCGTATATCTTCGCCTGTAAGTCGATCTCGGCTATAAGTCGAGTCCCTAATTTCAAGCCCTGAAAACATATTTTTTTTATTGACCCGTTTATAAGTCGACCCATGAAAAACAACTTATAAATATTGAAATATTTCTTATTTTCAGCACATGAGAACAATAATGTACAATATTTGAACAAAAGAAAATTATTTTACAAACTTCGGTTTTCATGTTTTTGTACATCACAATATAATCAGACTATTCCAATCAAACTAGCATTATTACATAGCATCAAAACGAAATATTCCCTTAGTAGAGAGTGAAAGCTGTTTGACTGTTACTGTATAGTACTGTACAGATGGTTTTGTGCACAGACAACAACTTTATTTATAAACACTGACAACAGATCGCTATTATAAAACTCAAAGTATCACGTTTTGCCGCCATATTAATACATGTAAGGAGGATAACTCTGGAAAGTACACTGGTTTTTGTACCAAATGATGTGTGTCCTATTGCTCTAGTGAACTGCAGAGATCAGTCTATTTTAAGGGAAAGCTCAGTAATATTCATGAAGTTAATCACCGACAAAACATTGTTTGAACAACCATTAATGCCAGTAACCAGATTTCAAAATAAACTCAGGCAACAGGTAGTTACTATTGTTTACATTTTTGCTATTAGTGATGACTGTTAATTTAACTAAGTAGACTGTTGTCTTTGCATGTGAGTGAGATGCCTTTTCGCATAACCAAAATCGTTATAATGCCAAAATAAATAGGTTATGAAAAATAAATGTGTCAAATTAACATTTGAGTAAAAATACATGGCATACTTCAACAATAAAACTTGTAAAATAATCCCCAAAACAGTAATATATTTTGGTGAAATTTTTTTACCCTCTTATAAGTCGACCCCCCAAGTTATAAAATAATTTTTGGGTGAAAAAAATTCGACTTATAGGCGAAGATATACGGTACGTATCCAGTAAGTTTATTTATATCAGTTTAAAGAAAAGGGTATTTTACAAATAAGCTAGAAATTTATCCTGGTCAACCCACCATATTCATTTTTACTTTTGGTTTACAGACAGACAGTAGCCAAGAATTATGCACTATAATATACCATATTAATGGAAATGTACTTTTGGTGGATGACAACAATGCACCCACAGTAGTTAGGTACCGTAAAATCCACCCTAGTGAAACCTTAAGTGTCTCATTTTCCTAGAACTATCCCTAGCACTGATAGTAAACATACAGTAAGGTTATTTACAAATATTAAAAAATAATAATAATAATAATTTCTTATAATTTGAAAATCTACTCTTTTCAATTAGATAATGGATATACATTTCGTCGCGTGAGAGCCAAAAGGATGTAAGTGCATCAAAATTCATTTTTAAAAAGCTGAGATAATGAAGGAAAACTTTTTTTCTTGATCAGTAGTTAAGGTGTCGAATTTGTTTTAATGACGATGAAAGCTGAATATATTTAAGATTTCTTTGTATATTTGCGGTATTTATAGCATATGAGGTGTTTTAGTTATTTGCTTAAATAGTTGTAGTTACAACAAATATTCATGATTAAATTAAATGCGTCATTTACGACCAACAGTATATCAAGTAAATTTAAATATTTATTCTGAAAGAACCATCACTTCTAAAATATTTCAGTTTTGCAAATCACATATTTATTTTTAGAAAGGAGAAAGCTTGTAAATAGAAAATATTTAGAAGCAAACGTTCAAAAAGGAATACAAGTAGAAGTACGTATTAATAAAATCACCGCTTAAACAAAATATTACGTGAAAAAAGTTATTTTACTTTTGTTAATAATAATACGATAAATAAAATTAAACTACTCTGACTCGTGAAATCCTTGTTTTCTTTGACCCATCCCTGATTTTGTGTGACGAAGTCTGGTGCAGAGTTTCTGACAGAGGGTAAAAAGGTATGGTGCCATACCCAAATATTTTTGCAGACTTTTTTTTTTTAAGGTAAAGTTTTGACAAAATTAATTACTCTTATCATTGCTGTATAATTTTCTTAATCCTAACCCTAAACGTAACCCATTTTCTTTCTGAGGGAGGACCCCCCATACCACTGTTGACTGTGTTTGCATTCAATTCCATAGAGCCATACCCGAAAATTTCATTCTGGCAGAAACACTGTGGTGGTAGCTAGTGCTCCATTTTCGTTGTTTGATGATGGTGCATCAGAATCAGACGACTTGTCCATACAAAACCTCTTTTTCTAGGCAAGTATTCGTTCCTGAATGGGTCATCAGAAAAGCTGATGTCATGTTGTGTGTAATGTTCTTTCCACGTTCTTCGAGTCATGGGAGTCCTTTTGCAGATAGTTCCTGGTTCTGTTGCCTCAGGGTGTGCCTCAAGACTACCTGGTTTATCAACTAGTGCAACAGACAAACCAGAATAATTAAGCAAACTGAAGCTGGTATCCTTAATCGAGAAACTATGTTTAGCAGCTTATTGGTTTGGGACACACTGGGTTCAAGTGAAACTCATTTAAAGGATATAGAGTTTACATTTCCAATGAGGGTGTGTACTGAATATGAAATCCAGAAGTAGTGAACACTATACCATGTCCACCTGTTGAGTATGCAGGATTCTCTCCAGGTTATATTGAGTGAACAGTAACCCCTACAGCTTCTGCTGTGCATTGGGTGTACTCTCCGGGTGCTGTTGTGTGTTCAGTGTACACTCCTGGTTTTGTGATCTGTCTGGGTTCTGTTGTGTGTCCAGTGATCTCTCCAGTTTATATTGCATGTTCAGTGAACTCTCCAGGTTCCATTGTGTGTCCAGTAATTTCTCCAAGTTCTATTGTGTGTTCAGTGATCTCTCCAGGTTCTGTTGTGTGTCCAGTGATCTCTCCAGTTTATATTGCATGTTCAGTGATCTCTCCAGGTTCCGTTGTGTGTCCAGTAATTTCTCCAAGTTCTATTGTGTGTTCAGTGATCTCTCCAGGTTCTGTTGTGTGTCCAGTAATTTCTCCACATTATGTTGTGTGTACTCTCCAGGTTCTGTTGTATGTTCAGTGCACACTCCTGGTTTTCTTGTGTATTTGGTGATCTCTCCGGGTTCTGTTATGTACCTAGTGGTCTCTCCAGGTTATATTGTGTGTTCATTGATCTCTCCAGGTACCTTTGTGTGTCCGGTGATCTCTGCAGGTTCTGTTGTGTGTTCAGTGATCTTTCCAGGTTCTGTTATGTGTCCAGTGATCTCTCCAGGTTATATTGTGTGTTCAGTGATCTCTCCAGGCTATCATGTGTGTTCAGTGATCTCTCCAGGTTCTGTTGTGTGTTCAGTGATCCCTCCAGGTTCTATTGTGTGTTCGGTGATCTCTCCAGGTTCTGTTGTGAGTCCAGTGATATTTCCAGGTTCTGTTGTGTGTTCGGTGATCTCTCCAGGTTCTGTTGTGAGTCCAGTGATATTTCCAGGTTCTGTTGTGTGTTCAGTGATCTATCCAGGTTCTGTTGTGAGTCCAGTGATCCCTCCAGGTTCTATTGTGTGTTCGGTGATCTCTCCAGGTTCTGTTGTGAGTCCAGTGATATTTCCAGGTTCTGTTGTGTGTTCAGTGATCTATCCAGGTTCTATCATTTTCAGTGAGCTCTTCAGGTTCTACTGTGTTCAGAGATCTCTCCAGGTTATGTATGATGTGTGTTCAGTGATATCTCCAGACTATGTTATGTACAGTGTTCTCACCATGTTTTATTGAGTGATAAAGGAAGGGACAATCAAGGCATTTGACCTGGTATGCATATTCAACGATATATAATGCACATTATTGCTTAATATCAACACGTATAATCGGATAGTTAATTAATAAAACGGTTAAATGTGACGGCTATTATATATAACGGGCGCAGCCATTTTGTACCATCCCAGTGAATACGCCTTCTGGCGAGCTGGTGGTTACGTAATACCTAACGTGTCACATCAGGAATTAGTCTTCGAACTGAAGAAACAAAACATACCTGATTTTTGTGGATGCATCGCAATATTCTGTAATAATAATCATCCCAGTAAGCCAGCAACAATTATATATTACTTTTAATACATAATAAACCACCATTGTCAAAGTGTTGAAATAACTGTATTATGATTTGTACATAAATTAACCCACGTACTGAAATAATAATCAGAGTGTTTTCTTAGTTAATTGGTCTTTTCTTTCCATGGCCTGTACCTGTGGTTCCTGATTGTCAGGTGTATATTTAGACGGTCGCCAGACACTGTGTCTAGACACACTAAAAAGACGTGCCTCTTTTATTAAGAAAATAGGGTATTGTGTGTTAACGGCACGGACATCCCTCTAATCGTAATCGATCAGCCATCTTGCTTTATTACTGTAAGTAATTCTGTAAAACCCTTGATTAAGTGGACTTTCACCATCTAAAATCACAAAACTTACCAATTACGTAGTCCCAAAGAAAAGAAAATTATCACTTGGGTATCGTGAGTGGTCGTTTTTGCTCGAACATAGCATACTAATAGGCTTAATAATATGAATTTTTTTCTTTGGATTTTAACAAAAAGAGTAAAATACTATAACTCCATTTCGTTCTATTGATGCAAATTGAAATATATTTAGTTAAATAGTTTATTATACTATCAAGTCATTTATGTTGTTTTACAAGTCAGGTTGATGAAAGCGAAGCGCCTTGACGTAAATTAGAGCGTTTGTTTACACTGTGCATAGAGCAGATGGACGGAGCTGATGTCACTTCGCCCCAAGCTATACCACCGGATGTCACAAAAACAAAACAAAATGGCTGCCCCCAGTTAGCATGAATAATCATGTTTTTTTTATTGACTCTAAAATTACGCGTTTTTCATTTGTTAAAGTGTCAGTATGTGTTGGTGGTCCGGGTATGCATCTTTCCAATGCATAAATCTCTTGTTTGAGTTTACTCTACCTTTAAGTGATCAATCCTCCTGTTTCTGTTGTGTGTGCTAAATTATTTTCTGGGTCTGTTGTGAGCAATATGTCATGTTCAAGTTCTCTTGTGTGTGCTATGTCATGATCATGGTATGTTGTATGTGTGTTCTGTCATGTTCTTCTTAAGGTTCTGTTGTGTGTACTATGTCACGTTCAGGTTCTGTTTTGTGTGCCACGTCATGTTCAGGTTCTGTTGTGAGTGCTATGTCATGTTCAGGTTCTGTCGCAAGTGACTGGATAAGGCCCGTGGTATGTGCTGTCCTGTCTGTGGGGACGTTCATATAAAAGATACCTTGCTGCATTAGGAAAAATGTAGCAGGTTTCCTCTGATGACTACAGAGTCATAATTACCAAATGTTTGACATTCAGTAGCCGATGGTTAATTAATCAATGTGCTCTTGTGGTGTCGTTAAACAAAACAAACAAATAAACTGTTGCAAGTGCTATGTCACGTTCATTTTCTATAGTGATTATTTTCTCACGTTCAGCTTTTTGCTATGTTATGTTCAGGTCTTGTTGTCATTGATGTGCCAAGTTCTGTTGTGTATGCTATATATCATATTCAGGTCCTGTTGTGTGAGCTATGTTATGTTCATGTCCTGTTGTGTGTGCTATGTCATGTTCAGCTTCTGTTGTGCGTGCTATGTCATGTTCAGCTTATGTTGTGTGTGCTATGTCATGTTCAGCTTCTGTTGTGCGTGCTACATGTATGTCATGTTCAGCTTCTGTTGTGTGTGCTATGTTGTGCTAATGTTTTGGTGTGTGTGTGTGTGTGTGTGTGTGTGTCATGTTCACGTTTAACATTCTGTAGCAAATATTCGTTAACTGTAAAGTTAATCAAAATTCATAGATTTTGCTATCGTTTATGTTGAGGCCACATTCACTTTATTTGCCTTTTAACCTTACGTCTGATTACACTGTCTTCTGTTACTGGACTTTGTCCTGGATAACTTACAATTGCATTTGTATGTGCAATATAGGGCAATCCTGTAGGGCAATCCTGTAGATCTTCAAAGGCAGCTGATAGACGGAACTTGAACACCGTAACATACAATTAAATACATCCAAAATCATGTAATTATATATAAGATTCGAACATATTACACAACCTGCATAGCGTTTTGACAATCCATTGCATTATGGTATAAGAAATGGGTTCCCATAACTTGTTTTCATGGAACCTAAAAACAGCATCCGATGGGTTCCCATGATCTCAGGGCACGGAACCCAAAAAGTGTTTCCCATGAAATTTGAAATCCTATGGCTCGCCATAATGCCTACATGTAGGGCAATCCTATAGATCTTCAAAGGCAGCTGATAGATGGAACTTGATCACTATTAAATACATCCAAAATCATGTAATTATGCTTGCACTTTGGTCACATATGCCACATACAACATTATTATGAATTAAAATTATATCTACAGATACAAATTACATGTTGGAAACTTTGCTTCGATTAAAAAGACTTCAAAATAGATATTTGTTTTTCAAGAAAATTCACAAAAAAACTGTTTATTATTATAATTATGGTGCACATAAAATAGAAAACCATACAAACATTAATGTTATTGCAATTCCTATTTATATATACAGACACGATTCTTGTCTGTTGCCAAATGGTTCGTTGTATGCAGTGTCAAATATTTTTTTCAAAATAGACCAATTTAAGCTCTCGCAACGACAAAAGTCATATTATTTTTTAGGATTCAAGCACATAAAAATATTGACATATTGTACTTCGCATTTGTAATTTCTATCACAAACCAATAACAAAGAATGCATATGGGTCCATAGGCATCAGAAGATGGCAGCAACTGGGGGGGGGGGGGGGGGGGGCACTTAATAACATAAGTCAGCAGCGTCCCCTAGTGGCCAGGGAGGATCTACAAATGTGCACCCATGATCCACACACACACACCCCGCCACTCCTTTTTAAGGTCGACGAGAGTCACTTTTCGCATCCTTGGCTTCGTACACAATAAATATAGCATATCGTACCGTAATTTTACTTGAAAATCATATTTGGTAAAATGTACAATTTTTTTTAATCACAAGATTTTTTCAAACACATTCAGGTGCATTAGTAATGTTCATACAACAAAAAATTCAATAGCAATTTTGCATTGGAATTTTTCCAGCATTCTTAAAATGGAAACCGTGTAGGAGATCACCGTTGTGTATCAAAAGCGCATACAACATATGTTGGAGATCGTTTCTGAGAGGTCATGACCCAGTTTAGTGTTATTGTAAGGAGATGTAAAGTGATGTCATGGGAACACTGACGTCATTCAAATTCAAAATAAGCTATATTGTTACAATGCTTCGCCACATTAAAAATTAATGCTCGTTTTTCTTCAATTTAATTTTCCGAGTGGTTGGCAAATGTTTTAGAGAGCTCTATTTTTTAAGCCAT
The DNA here is from genome assembly GCF_016097555.1 of Gigantopelta aegis. NCBI lineage: Eukaryota > Metazoa > Mollusca > Gastropoda > Neomphalida > Peltospiridae > Gigantopelta > Gigantopelta aegis. The sequence goes on from NW_024533226.1 coordinate 77,602, forward strand.
GTGCAAACCATGTCACCACTGCACGTGCGTTGTCTGCACGTGCAACATGAACACCGACAGTATAAAAGTGCAGGGTGTTCGCTTGCCTGGCCTCTGTATCTGGCCGACAGTTGACAATCCAGGACATGCCACGTCTCAGTGAACCGCAGAGAAACAATGCCATCGGCCGACTAGACGCAGGCGAATCCAGAACGGCCGTTGCCAGGGCATTCCATGTGTCCCCAAGCACCATCTCCAGACTGTGGGACCGTTACCAGCAACATGGATCAACACGTGACCTCCCTAGATCCGGTCGACCACGGGTCACTACCCCCGGGCAGGACCGCTACATCCGGGTACGCCACCTTCGGGAACGATTGACTACTGCCACCTCCACAGCCGCAGCAATACCAGGTTTGCGCAGGATATCCGACCAGACCGTACGGAACCGCCTACGTGAGGTAGGAATTCGTGCCAGACGTCCAGTTCGAGGTGTCATCTTAACACCACAACACCGTCGACTCCGACTGCAGTGGTGCCAGATTCATCGACAATGGCCTCAACTGCGATGGAGACAGGTGTGGTTCAGTGACGAGTCCCGATTTCTGCTCCGACGTCATGATGGAAGATGTCGCGTGTATAGGCGTCGTGGTGAACGTTATGCGGCAAACTGCGTGCAGGAAGTGGACAGATTCGGCAGGGGTAGTGTCATGGTGTGGGCAGCCATCTCACACACTGGCAGAACTGACCTGGTCCACGTGCAGGGCAACCTGAATGCACAGGGCTACATTGACCAGATCCTCCGGCCACACATCGTTCCAGTTATGGCCAACGCCAACGCAGTGTTCCAACATGACAACGCCAGGCCTCACACAGCACGTCTCACAACGGCTTTCCTACAGAACAACAACATTAATGTCCTTCCTTGGCCATCGACATCACCGGATTTGAACCCAATTGAGCATCTATGGGATGAGTTGGACCGACGCCTCCGACAGCGACAACCACAGCCCCAGACCCTGCCCGAGCTGGCAGCAGCCTTGCAGGCCGAGTGGGCCACCATCCCCCGGGACGTCATCCGTACTCTGGTTGCTTCAATGGGCAGGCGGTGCCAGGCAGTTGTCAACACACGCGGAGGCCACACCCGGTATTGACTCCAGATGACCTTGGCCTTGGTGGTGTGTCCTATCACTTACTCACAATGGACTAGAGTGAATTGTGAACAATCCTGCAACATTTGGTAATTATCGGACTCACCATTCAATAATTAAATCAATTCTCCAAATGTTACGACAATGTGGTTTTGCGTTTCTTCTTTTGAAGAGTATATGATGAATTATAAGCTACATTCTTCTGAACTTTCTAGAAAATTGGTCGGTGTAGAAATAAAAAATATTCATTCAAATGCTTACTTCTACCGATTTTAAACTGGGGGGGAGGGGGCAAAGCATATTGTGGCCTCCCTAGTTTCAGAGCTGGGGCCCCCCCGTTTCCGATGCCTATGGGGTCATATTTGGTACATACATGTATGACCTATGTCAGACATAATTATATAACGAACTGTATTTAAAAAGGGTGTATCTACCACATATACGACCAGTCCTGTTCACATAATGGACAGCAAGCAAATCAGAGGAAAGTCGTATGTGTTAGTTTCGTGCAAATTGTTATCTGTGATTCACTTATGACCATTTAAATCCTTCTGTATAAGCGATGCTATTAGGCACACAGCTACGATTTTTTGTGACAATATGTAATTGGGGATGGCGATTCCAAATATGCAAAAAAAGACGTTGTAAATTAATATTCCATATTTTACAAAAACTACCCTTGGCGGATGATATTGTACCCTCAGTAGTTAGGTATCGTAAAGTCCACCCTATTGAAATCTTAAGTGTCTCATTTTCCTAGAACTATCCCTAGCACTGATAGTAAACATAAAGTAAGGTTATTCACAAATATTAAAAATTAATAATAATAAAAATAAAAAATAATAATTTCTTATAATTTGAAAATCTACCCTTATCAATTAGATAATGGATATATATATATATTTAATTATTAGTGTCTACATAAGAAGGTGTTTACTTAGCTGAAATATACAATAGCTGACAAATACATAAATTAATATACCATATTGAGGAAAAAGTACCCTCTGTGGATGATCTTGTACCGTCGGTGGTTAAGGTACACTAAAATCCTGCCTATTAAATTCTTAAGTGTTTCATTTCCCTAGAACTATTCCTAGCATGGATAGTAAACATACAGTAATGTTATTCACATATATTTAATAAAAAACAACAACAAAAAAACCAAATACATATAATTTGGAAACTACCCTGATAATTTAGATAATGGATTAATCTATCATATACATATTTAATTGTTAGTGTCTACATAACAAGGTGTTTACTTAGATGAAATATATATTAGCTAACAAATATGTAAATTAATATACCATATTAAAAGAAAAATATCCTTGTGGATGATGTCATTGTACCCTCGGTGGTTATAAGTACCGTAAAATCCGCCCGATTGAAATCTTAAGTGTCTCACATACATTAGCTAACAAATATGTAAATGTAAATATTATTCATATATAGAGATTATTACCAGAGTGTTTTTCGCTATCATCAATATCATATATTAGGAATAAAAATTGTATTATGCGAGCCTCTGGCGAGCATAATACATTATTTTTATTCCTAATTTATGATATTGACGATATCAAAATACACGGGGGTAATAATCTCTTTATCATATAAGCTCAAGCTTAATACAACGTGTTTTTGTAAATTGTACACGCAACTTTAATTCCAGTCCGCCATTACTAGATATTCAAATGACTTAAGAATATATGGCGCGGTGTATTTTAAATGGAAATGACGTCAAACTCGAATGACGTCATTTTGGATGTCCTTACATCAAAATAAAGTTATGCCTAACGTTTTTTGTTTTCTGAACGCTGGACAGTTTCAGTGTCAAACTGCCATTGAAATGTTTTTATTTGATGACTATGAATGCATACGTCAGTCATGGAGTGTCACCCAAATACGTTTGCTTAAATGTCAATAAACCTAGTGCCGAGACCTCGACTAATTTACATCTAATTTGCAAAGTTATCAAATTCTTGAAGTATGTGATCGGAAAAATATCACATACTTTGATTGCACTGAAAATGTAAGATATTATATGATAAAATTCAGGGTTTATATAAAATATAAACCAGTTTTATACAAGCATGATGCATGGCCAACTGCTTGCTACACCTATGGTCAGTACAAGCCCAGTTACATGTATTCACATGTATATCTACAGGCAAGCCCATGTACACTGTTACTTGTGCTAGAGGTAAAAATAGACTGCTAGGAGCTGCAGGCAACCCAACTAGGTGCTCATCCAGAGATAGAGGTCAAGTATGCATGCTTGTAAGCTTACGGTGCAAGTTCATTGGCTAATCTAGTCACATGATCTTCTGGTCCCTGGGAGCTAGTGCCAGGCTATTGTTGTTGCATTGTTCTTGTAGCTACTGTAGATCAAGACATTCACAACTCTCTGATTACAGTATTTTGTTAATTCTGAGAACTTTAAAATTTCAAAATCTTGCCAATTTTAACATGGATAGGGCAATCAAAAGAACGTGTTCTAGATCCAAAAAACCCTATGATTCGTGCAATCCTGAAAACTGGACTACTGGACATTAAAAACATGAATTGGAAAAGCTAGGAATTAGAATACCAGTTGGACTTTCAAAAATTACATTGAGGAAACTCTTCCAGCAGAACCGAAACAAAGAGTGTAATGTGCCAGGGACACCAGAAGATGATGTTGAAAGAAGTATTCCAACAGAGATAGATTCTCAACAGGAGGTGGAATGTGTTCCAGTACATGAAGATACTATACCACCGTCTACACAGAGAGAGCCTGAGAGAAGTGTGCTTCAGCCAAGTGACTTGAACAACATGGCAGCACCTCTGATTTTACAGACAATGTTGTCACTTCAACAGCAGATTCAACAGTTACAAACAGCTGTAAATGGCAGAACACCAGAAGCAGCAAGTGGATCAGCTCTCGTGGCTGGGAATCATAACTTGCAGTCAGCGCTGAACAGTCTGGCAGAAAGTGGGACAAACAAAACATATGGGGTTCCCCCAGACCTCTTGCCACATATGGACATAGTATCACCAAGCCTGAGGCGGCTGATTATCGAAGGTAAGGATGTAAACTTATGTATGCTGTTAATTCCGGGATACGAGTTGGAAAGCCCCAAAACAGGAAACTTACACAATAGAATAGCTGATCGACGATTATCCGATACTCTGTCCCTTTCAGAATATCTCACTGCATTCGGAAAATATAAACGAATTATGTGTGATGCCTTTCTCCAACGCCAAAAGGAAATGGATTTGTATGAAGGTATCATAATTAACATACACAATAGCCATGGGAATGCATTCTATGACTACCATAAACTTTTTTCGGCTAAATGTGCTGAAGCCTTGAGACAAAATAATACAAAAGTAGACTGGTCACTGATGGACATGAGATTGTATGGGTTGGTAACAGCAGGAAGAAGGGCAAGAACCTGTGAACTTTGCTCTAGTGTAATGCATGCTACCAAACAGTGTGACAGACTAAATTCTGGCATTCAATACAGTAGCTACATGGGCATGAATAGGAACAGCAAATTCAACAAAGAGTAGAGACAAACAAGGTAGAACAAGGATTTCAGTGAATGGGAAAGAAGTGTGCAATAACTTTAATGAAGGGAAATGTACACGTCATGAATGCCCATTTCTACACATGTGTTCAAAATGTAAGGTGACAAAAGCTACCCACAGTGCAGCCACTTGTCTAGCAAAGTCAGATTGACTGCCATCTGTTTCAAGCCCTATCAATGTCGACAGATTGCAATATGAGTTACAACATCATCCCAACAAAGAATTTGTTACACAACTGTGCAATGGCTGTAAACATGGATTTGACACATTAGTTTCTCGCTTTCCTATGTGTGTATTAGAGTGTAAAAATCTTTTGACTGCCACACAACAACCAGATATTGTAAGTGACCTAATATCAAAAGAATGTAGTAAAGGTTTTCTTTTAGGTCCATTCGATTCTCCTCCATTCAATGTATTTCGGGTTAGTCCAATTGGAGTGGCAACTGGAAAGTACACAAATAAGAAAAGGCTAATTGTAGATCTGTCTGCTCCTCATGACAACCCGTTCCATATCAGCATTAATGAAACAATTGACAAAGAACTATGTTCACTTTCATATGTTAAAGTAGATGATGCTATAAAAGTTATTCAAAACTTTGGAAGGAATTCTTTGCTATGCAAAACGGACATTAGTGATGCATTTAAATTACTTCCCATTAGAAAAGACCAGTGGCACCTATTTGGGATTAGATGGAAGGGCTGGTTTTACTTTTACCACAGGTTAGCATTTGGATGTCATTCTAGTCCAGCTTTATTCGACAAACTATCACAGGCTATATGTTGGATTGCCAATAACAACTATGGAATAGAAGTAATATTTCATTTATTAGATGATTTTCTAACTATTGACAGACCAAACGGGGAATGGGAGAGAACCATGGCACTACTGACCACAATATCTCATCGTCTTAATATTCCTCTAGCCAAACACAAGACAGAAGGTCCTGTTACTGTTCTTGAATATCTAGGAATAATACTGGATACAAACAAAATGGAAGCTCGTTTACCTCAGGAGAAAATTTGTAGAATTATGACATTTTTGAATACCATCGTAGGTAAACGTAGTTGTACTAAACGAGAATTATTACAACTCTTAGGACATTTGAATTTTGCTTCAAGAATAATTTTGCCAGGAAGATCATTTGTGTCATATCTAATTGGGCTCTCGACTCAAGTTACTAAACTGCACCACCATGTACATTTAAATAAGGAATGTCAGAGGGATATCACCATGTGGAAAGAATTCTTAGAGCATTGGAATGGTATATCCATGTTTTATGACCGTCACTGTACACAAGCCGTAGACATTGAGTTGTACACTGATGCATTTTCCACTATAGGCTTTGGTGGATATTTTAAGGAAAAGTGGTTTTCATCAATGTGGACAGCTGAGTTAAAGACGGTGCTCGCAGGGAATAAAGCAGCATCCATGTCATTCATGGAACTCTATCCTATAGTGGTGGCAGTTATTCTCTGGAGCAAATTCTGGGAGAAAAAGAAAGTACTCTTTTATTCTGATAACATTGGAACAGTACATATCATCAATAAAGGCCGATCTAAATCACCAGTGATTATGCGACTGATGTGTAGACTTACTCTGTGTTCTATGCAAAACAATTTTTGTGTCTATGCAAAACATGTTCCCGGTAAACAGAATACCCTAGCTGATTTCTTGTCTCGTTCACAGATATCCAGATTCCTTCATGCAGCACCCAGAGCAGAGAGACACCCGCACCCATGCCCTCCACCCTCAGTGGTAATGTTACCCTAAGGGAAACTGTTCACATGTTGTGGGAGAACTCAGTAGCACCTAAAACCAGGGATGCATACAAGACAGGTTTTGAAAGTTTCAAACGATTTCAACTGTTAAATGGTATTACATGGAACCAAACACTTATGCCACCGATATCAGAAGATATTTTAATTTATTATGTAGCACACTGCTTCACAAATCTAAAATTACAAATAAGCACAATAAAAATGTATCTCTGCGGCATTAGGTATCATTATATGTGGAAGGGACACAACCCTTTCTTAAAAGAAGGACTTCCGCTAGCACGTCTTACAGCAACATTACAGGCAGTAAAGAAATTACAGGGGAAACCATCTCAGTTAAGACTTCCGATCACAAGAAAAATACTGGAACAAATGTGTCGAGCATTAACTCCAACTTTGTTTGACAACTACACCTGTTCATTGTTGCGTGCAGTGTTCACATTAGCCTTCTATGGGTTCTTGAGATGTGGGGAATTTACTACAACAGGAAATTCTTCTTTTGACCCTACAACTAACCTGTGTGTGGAAGATCTACAGTTTCATCATGAGAGCAGTAGTGTGTTGGTTAGTCTTAAGAGATCAAAAACAGACCCATGTAGAAAGGGTGTGACTGTGCAAGTGTTCCAAAACAAGGGAGTGACCTGTCCTTATCAGGCCTTTAAAACTTATCACAAGGTGCGATCACTTTTACCATTCCATAACAGATCTACAGACCCACTGTTTATCACAACAACAGGAGAAGCTCTCTCTAGAAGTATATTTTTGGGATATTTAAATGAGGTGTTCCAGTTCCTAGGAATAGATTCATCTGGATACAGTGGCCATTCTTTTCAGATTGGTGCGGCAACCTCGGCTGCTAAAGCCAGAGTGGAGGACCACTTGATCAAAACCTTAGGTCGATGGTCTTCTGACTGTTATCAACGATACATCAGAACTCCCGTTGATGTACTCAAACAGGCGCAATACTCCATGTCAAGGATATAGTCTTAAGTGATTCAGGACTAGGTGGACCTACGTACAGACTAAGCTGTAAGTCACACCAAATTACTAAAAACTGAACATTGCATTAAATTGACAAATTTATAAACCACAATGCACCGACTCTACATAACTGTTATAAAGTTATACATGTAGGTATGTCACATATTTCCTATAACTATAACTTGGGGGGAATTCAGCAGACATTTTCAAGTTCTCCTTCATTTGGGCATCTTTCGCCTCAAGTGGTCTGTATAAGATAACATAGATATTAATTCTATGGATAAATATGTAACTTCTTAAACATAGATATTTCACAAATAGTAATGCCCATAAAGCTCCTGCCAAATGGGCAGTAATTACAATGTACATGGATGCAGCCCATGAAGCTCCCGCTGAATGTGTTTACAATGCATCCTCAGTTATCAGCCTTACTACTCGTACACTATACTGCTCAACAGGGAGTCGGTGAATTATCTGGTGTCATCAAGGACAATACCACCCCATGAAGCTCCCGCCTAATGGGTAGCTCCCTAAAGTCGACAGGGAGTCGGTTTTGTTCTTAACATCATAAAGGAGTTCACCACCCCATGAAGCTCCCGCCTAATGGGTAGCTCCCTGACCTGGTATAATACAATAATTATAGTAGCTGCTGAATCATCCCCCAAGTCCCAAGAAAGTAGTTTGTATAGTATATTGTAGTTTATCAATTGTATTGTTTGACCATTATGATATATATGTATGTATTGCATATTAATAGTGATGATGTTTAAAGTAAACTTATCTGTATGTCATTATAAATGATAGTTGATATATGTATGAATCAGAATAGAGTTTATTATTTACAACTACATGTGTCTGTTGTGTATAAAATGTTATTAATAGCAGGAATTAAGCCTGCACTTATGCGTGCTGTGAAAGAAAGACCACTTACACTAAGTTACAGTGATGTTTGGCTCATCGATCAACTGGGCATAGGCCGTTCTGGCTGTGACTCCTCAGCTAGGTTTCCTTATTTGTATATTTTTAGCCAGCTGTGCAAATCAGCCAATGTCGACTGACCAATGACAGTGCGCGTAGCATATGCATTGCATTGGGGAAACTTTTTAAAAGTAAAGGGGAATTTTTTTTAATGATGTTATGTCTGCTCGTAGTTATTATGGCAAAGAAACAAATTAATGAGGCTGTATCATATTTTATATTGACGCAAGAGAGAAATAATTGGGGATTCCCTCATGAGATCAGATGCTGGGTTTCGCCAATCAATGGATTGCTTGGGATGCCCCGACCAATCGGATGGAAGTTTGGTTTGAAAACCTCTGCAGGTTTCAAGCAGAGCCATTTTAATTTGATTTTTCATTGAGCATAGACGTTAATTATTAAAAGCGAATTTTACTTTTCTCCCACTGTCCCACCCTTTATACCTGTGTTTAAGAATTACATGTATGTAGTTGTAGTTTTGTATTAATAATAGTATAGTTTGTATATGAATATATGGTTATTATTTTGTGTTTAAATTCATTGTGTGCAATCATTGAATGCAGGGAATGCATTTGTGTATTCCATTTCCAAATAAAACCATGATTTTCTCCCAAACCTGTGAGTTTTGTTTTGTTTACCTATATATGTATGTACTGATGTTAATTGAGAGCTTTTAAGCCCTTCTTTTTAACATATTTAAGGTGGGGCACAAAAGATAGCTTCCTATCAAATATAACCCCCAGAATTTGGAATTGGATTTTTGTCCAAAAACAACTGTGGATCTAAGTGGAGACCTCATTTCTGGCAGATATGCATACAAACCATTTTTGCCTTTGAGAATCTAAAGCCATTTTCAGTTGCCCATTGATGAAGTTTATTGAAACAAATCTGCACACTGCCTACAGAGTGACAATCAGATGTTTGGGACATACGTTTTAAGCTGAGTTTACTTGCACACGTATTTCAAATCGATTTGTAATCATTGTTTTGTGTTTTTAACTAGCTATTACTACCTACGTTAATACATTAAAGTTTAAACAGTGTTGCCGTGACATAGCATTTATGAAACAAAATAAAAAAAATATTTTAGAAAAAAAAAAAATAGTGTTTTACGTAACGCTGTTCAGTACACTCACCCATCACCTGTAATGCTACAAAACATTTGGACATACACCCCAGGCCCGTACGCAGGGTGGGTGGGTGAGGGGTGCGTACGCACCCCCTATAGTCTGCCGAGGTCTGTCCGTGGATGTGTAAAAAATATATTTGACATATTTTGAGACAAAGAAACATTTCAAATTTACTTCCCAGAATGCAAGAAAATGCACCTTCTGCATTCTAGATTTACAAAATTTCGGGGGGCATGCCTCCGGACCCCACTAGCAACTCTGGCCCAAAGGGCCGTCGATTACGCACCCCATATACATTTCTGCATACGGGCCTGCACCCACACAATCCCTCTAGCGTTACGTAATATTTGAATGGCCCCTGATGTCTAGGACGGGCCATAGCCCAGTGGTAAAACACTTGGTCGGATGCGTAGTAGGTCTAGGATCGATCCAAGTCGGTGCCCCATTGGGCTATTTCTCATTTACATGTTGCACCACAACTGGTATAGCAAAGGTCGTGGTATGTTCTACTAATGAGAAAATGTAGTGGGTTCAGTAGCCAATGTTTTTGTTCTGCTCTATATAAAGATAAAAAATGTAACCTGTGCCACCCCACTTGAGGCTCTGCATACATCCCCAACCCTCCAATACCGTACCAATTCCACAGACCCAATGGGCCATATATATATATATATATATATATATATATATATACTAAATTTTTAGTATTCACTAATAACTCATTAGTCCGAGTAATGAGTTATTAGTGAATACTAAAAATTTAGTGTACCTGCTCCACTAACATTGTGTTGAGCACTTTATGTCCAATAGTGATAACAAATATATTACTATATATATATATATATAGGCTATTTGCTATGGGCCTGAATCTTTAATCTCTTTGATAATAAATTCATGTTTATAGAAGAAAAACAATTTACAAACAAAGTAGCCACACTGGCGGTATTTTATTTTATGAATACAAATGAGATAGTTGGTCTTTCATGTTTTTGTTTTTTTAAAGTACGTAACTCCCCTTCCCCTAATGTATAGGCTATGTTTGTTTTATACTGAATACTGTTTACAATTGTTTTGGTATCCAACTCAAGATTATAGCCAGTCATCCAGAACAAAGACAAAGAAAATGTCATTATATGTTATTGTTCTCAAAACACAGGTGTGTGACTGTCTTTCAGACTTTTACAACTGGAAAAAAACTCTTTCAGTTTCATAAATTCATTGCAACATGATCCAAGACTTTTGTATATTTCTCTGCTAGGGGCGGAGGGATGTATCATGTCAGTGCTAATATTATATCACTAGACGGCATCAATAAATTATCATTTCCCCATTGAATATATTTAAAATTTAATCTTAAAGTTTTAACTAATAATGATTGTATATATGTGAGAAACAATATGTAATCCTCATCAACACACCCTCTTCAGTAAAATGAACTCAACCATGTGACCTAGATTTTACAACATTATCTGATACAAAACGCTAGAAACATGACAAATAAAAAGTAAACCTTGTAGCTAGTAATAAAACAATGCAACATGTTTTGAACAGTATTTCATATTATTTGATCGCATTTTGTAGCTTTCCGTGAGGCAGTTCACTATTAATTAGTAGACTGGTCACCCGGACATGCAAATGGCACTTATTCATACCGCGAGGCATATCGGTTGAACAAAATTGGTTGAAGCATGTTTGGTGACTGAAAATTGACATTAAAAAACGTTCTCCATTTTTTTCGCCAAAGTGAAAAATATTTTGCCAATTTTAATTATTTTTCGCAATTTGCGACTTTGATGAACAACAGGGCAAGCCCTGCAAATGTCCAATATCGCATGTGTGTTGCGAACAAGAAACTCGAAGCCTCAGATGCTTCCACAACTGTCAGATGCACTGCAGGAAGAATGGGCTAGGATTCCATGTGCCCGGATTCAGAGACTCATTCAGTCTATGCCAAGGAGATGTCGCGCAGTGATTGCTGCTGCTTGTGGCCACACAAGGTACTGATTTCAGCACCCTCGTTTGACGCTGTTTGGTGACGAAAACGCCTCCACTGCCGTCAGTCCATAGCAAGAACATTGTCACATACTCATGTCAGATTTGACTGTGATAGGATCATAAATAATGAAATTATGCCACTTTGTATTAAAGTGATAATTCCATGAATATTTCGCCTATGCGTTTCTTTTTGACAGAGTATATATCTAGCAGTGTAAATAAGCTGTAAAGAAGCTCTACCACATTCACCTAAAGCCATAATAGTACTGGTGCTTTTCCCTAATTTTAAAAACCATTTGCACATTTTAACCTGAACATCTTCAATAATTTTACAGTAATTAGTACCCCATACTTCTGAACCATAACATAAACTTGGCGTTACCATAGAACCAAATATCTTAAATAAATCTTTACAAGGAATATCACCAAATTGCCGCATGGTTTTTTTACCTTGTGGCTGCAAAAGTCATATTTTTCTGTCAAATTTAGATAACGTTATGTTAAGGTGAATTTTATTTTTGGCTGCGCTTAGACCCATCACGAAGAACACCCCTCCACCCCCCCCCCCCCCCCCCCCCCCCTAAAAATCTTGCCTACGGATTGCACTTTCTATAATTGGATTTGTGACGACCAGGGATGGGAATGATACACCAACTTACTTTATTTTTCTTCCTTGTGATTTAAAAAAACAAAAAAAACAATAAACAAACAATTGCTTTTAATTATTATTATTAAGTGTATGAAAATTCAGATTAAAAAAAAAATCAGTCTTAATAAATAATAGTAGACCAAAGGTGATGATACCTGAAAGGAAGTAAGGGGGGGGGGGGGGGCACAATCTGTTATATCAATTAATTATAATTTCGTTTTGGTGCCTACATGTATCTTCACACAATCTGGTAAATAAAAAAAACCCACAAAAAAACAACAGCAACTGCCATACATGTATATATGTGTGTATTACAATAATACAGCTATTTTTTTTACAGATCTTTATTGTAACAGGTGGTGTGTCGGGGAGGTCTATTGGAAGTGAGGAGGTAGTATGGGATAATTACAAGATGATCCTGTTTTAGTCATATCAATATTTTTTTATTTTTTTTATTTTTTTGTAAATATTATATAAATATGTCACATGTATGTTTGGTTGTTTAGCCACTGTTCCCAATGAATTTGATAAATCCTGTGAGAAGTTATGAATTTTAAAAAAATAACCATGAAAATGTTTTGGACTTAGTTTTTCCCCGTTCATTTGGAACACATCATTTCCTTTGCAAAAGGACTATCTTCAAACTAATATTTCACTTATATTTCACTTATAGAAACAACAAGAAAAATATTTAACTCCAGTTCACTTATACCACTGATAAACCACTTATAGGTGAACTATATGTGGGGTATCAGTGATGTATCAGTTAACCATTCTTTTCACTTATACTTATACACACTGATACTTCACTTATACCAATATATAGGTAACTTATAAGTGGCATATAAGTCAAGTATACTTCACTTATAAGTTTGTATAAGTTATATCGGTAAGGGGCTGCAAGACAAGTTTGGGTTTTAGTCCATATTAGTTTTGGTGTAAACATAGTACCTAAATATCTATAATATGAGACAACCTCAATACTATTTCCATTAAAAAACCCAACATTTTTCATAATTCTTTAGAGGACCTCCATTTCTAAAAGCAATAACCTTGGTCTTTCTTAAATTCACAGCCATACCTGTAGTATTACAAAACACTTCTAATGCACTAATTTTCTTCTGTAGCTGTAAAGGATTGTCAGAAACAGTTGATACATCATCAGCAAACATAAGAGCATATATTGATTTACAGTCATTTGAAATAAAAACTCCTTGTCCACAACACTTTCTTCCATAGTTTTTACAAGCCTATTTATAAAAATAATGAACATTTGTGGACTCAATATGCATCATTGTCGGGTTCTTACACAAGCACTTAGTTTAGTATACATTGATGAAATATTTACCACATATTCCAACTTCAGCAAGACTTTTTAAAAGAAATATATGATTAACATTATCAAAAGCTTTAAAAAAATCTACAAAAAGACAATAAAATGGACCTTTTTTCTTCCAGACATATTTTTGCACAAGATCGAGCTTGCAGTGAAATAAATATGATCAGCAGTAGAATAATCTGGTCTGAAGTCTGCTTGAGATTTGTCAATCATATTATTATCACAGTCTAAAATAATAATAGTCTAAAACTGCTTAAATGGTTAAGAAGAGAATTTTCTTCAAGTTTCTATTATTAGCAAGTATGGTTAAACTTTAATTATAAGGAGTGTCTGTTATTTCTTTTACGTTCTCACATAAGTTTCCGGGTGAATGTTTTTTTGTTGTTGTTGTTTTGTTTTTGTTTTTGTTCATACTCTGATGGACATAAAATAAATACGAGACAATCCTTAATTGAATGTCAAACATTTGATAATTCCGACATACAGTCTTAGAGTGGAAACCCGCTACATGTTTCAATTGGTAGCATAGGGGCGTCGGGTTTCTTCGTGTAGCGTTGGTACTGGTTACAGCCGGAACACACAGTAAGAACTTTTGTCTGGATGTTTACACTGAGTAATTTATTTATTTCATGATTTTAGGCATTGGACCATATCTTAGAAAACGTTTCCTATAATATTATGTTTTTACCTATGGTCCTACGTAATTCCCAATACGTAATCCGCAATAAATCACATTCTTTGCAAATACGTTGAGTATATTCAATGTATGCATCTCCGTACACGTCTACTTATACGTACACGTATGGAAATTGCGCCATCCTCCATTTTGTTTTAATGCATTTGTAAATGTATGTATCCTTTTACTCTTCCAGTTATTAAAAATACACCACGAAGACGTTATAATTAAGTAAGCAAATGTGTATATATAATTTTTAAAGTTTTTATTTTGTTTTAATTTGATACTGGATAGTAGACTGAGATATCGTCAGTTTTATTGGAAATAAATACCTTCCTTATAGCTGTGACTGCTTTTTTCAAACTTTTCTGCTTTTAATCATGGACTAACATTTCTAAAATAAACATTAGAATAAAACTTAACTTGTATCAAAGGCCAGTATTTAGGGGGGTCCTGGGGGGGGGGGGGGTGTCATCTGAACCCTCCCGCAGAAGTTGACATCCACTTTGCTTCTTTCTTTTTTTACTATTGCACAAATACTTGATTGTAACTTTTGCAACTCTCCCATCAAACAATATTTGCTTGTATTCATCATTTAGCACTCCACTTAATTATCAAAGCTGCAGTGTACATCGTTGAGAATTTCTAACTAATGTGGCAAAATCAAAACCAAGGAACCTACATGTAGCAAAATTGTTTAATTGTACTTTCTGCTATATTGATAGCATGGCCAATAATATTACATCTTCGTCTAGAGGGAAAACGTACTTAATTTTTAAAGAAAAACATAACACTAGAAAAATACCTCACCATAATGCCAAAAAAACTGTGGATCACCATACTTAAATTTAGACCATCGAATCACTACCTTCCGATTGAAATAGCACGATGGAACAACACCCCTGTAGAAAATTTATTATGCACACTTTGTAACTCTAATGATATTGGCGATGAATATCATTATTTATTCTCTTGTGCCTTTTTTAAGGAACTCCAAAAATACCTTTTACTGAAAACGTTTGAGGACTACACATGTACTCTTAACAGGGGCTGCATGCATGTGTTGGCTGTGATTTGTGATGAAATATTTTTTAAGAAGGGAATGTCTTTCGTTTTTCATACATATGTTCATTATTAAATGAACTGATCATAGTTCTGAGTTACACGTACCTTTTCTGTTACTTAGGTTATAATAAGCAATTGCCAAAAATATTTAACAGATACTTCGGGTCAATAATACCCTTAACTCCTGTTGTGTGCTAGAATTTTATTATCTTAAAAAAGATTTTTTTTTTTTTTTAATAAAGTACAGTGTACAAAATAGTCGAAAATCATTATTTTAAAATAAAAAGAGTTATGTTCTATGTGTGTTTTAGGCATTCAGAGATTTTTAATTTTCTGTTGTTGCATGCCCTTGTTCCGCCATACAAACTCGAAGTGCCTTCAGGTTGCTTCATATCCAAAAAGATCCCAGCAAATATTTGTTCGAACCCTCCCACTGGAAATGCTGGCTACGGGCCTGTATCAAATATTCTAATTGTTTCAGACCCATACCATACACTACTGATGAGTTTGTTTAAGTAGTATAAAAGATAATATTATACAGAAAATCTATATCTAGATATAGCATGATACAGATTTGCCATAATACGCATAGTACTAAAGTATCTAATTATTTCACATTTGATTGCCTTTCAGCTATTACTGGTTCTAGTGCGTGTGAAGGTTAATGCATGACGATTTGATTTTTATGTAGATGGTCCAGACTCTGTCACATTCAATCCTCCACCACCTGGTTACATCACAGAAGGACGGGATCTGACTGTGAACTGTTCTGCTGACTGTAATCCACCATGTGACTACTCCTGGACACTGGGAACTCAACAAATCTCATCAAGCTCTCTGTTAACACTGACACACATCAACAGGACCTGGGCAGGAGTATACACGTGTACAGCGAACAATACTTTTATACCAAAATCGAAAAGTAAACACTTCAATCTGACAGTTTTCTGTGAGTATTACAGTTGACATAAACTGTTGTATAAGTTAGATATTACACAGTATACAATGTACACAGCTCTGCATAGAAGTAGTCCCCGCAAACCCTTGATTGTTGACTTTCTGGTGATGGAGTGAAGCTGAATTTTAAAATATATTAAAACCATAGCTACCTGTAGTTTCTTAAATAATTCAACTACTAGAGCAACCTCAGTTAATAGTTTATTACCCATATCCCACCTGCCTATACTACTCCCACTGGGAATTTTTATTTTACATGTAAACGTTTTTAAATCTCTGATTCCTGACACCCTGTTTCCATTCAGTTAATAATCTCAAATGTAGTCATTCCCCAGCCAACTCCTCAATCCCATCCAATTAAATTACATTACCCTCATAGGTCCACTCCTGGAATTGATTAAAATTGGTCATAATACTGAAATTGATATATTTACATGAATTTGCCAAAGAATAAAGCAGTTTTATGATTGCTATAATTTTTATTAGTTGTAAAGTGTACTACATGTTTATTCAATAATTATATTATAAACATTTTAATTTATTGTAAAAAATTTGTTTAAGTACCTGAAAAGTAAGATTTAAATCACTAATTTTGAGAGACCAAAATTTATACTGTATATATATATTATGTAGTGTGTGTTGCAAAACACTGAAATAAAATTAATATTTCTATTCTCAATACAGAAGTAAGCTTAATGTTTCAGATCCACCAAGTGAAGCTCCAGTTATTTCAGGAACAGTGTTCCCTGTGTTTGAGGGTGACAACATAACACTGCACTGTTCTACAACAGGTGGAAACCCGAAACCAAATCTGACTTGGTCCTGTCCTGGAGAGTCTACGTCTTGTTCTAACACTGACAGAGGAGAAACCAGAACCTGTACAATATCATTTACAGCCAACAGAACTGAGAATAACAAAACATGTATGTGTACCCCATCCTGGCAGTATGGAGGATACACTGAGATTGTATCCAGGAGATTGACCATTTACTGTAAGTAGATCAAACTTACTGTGTCAGATTATGTTAGAACGATTCAACAGGAAAGAACAACAGTAAAACAAATAAACTACATTTCCAGATACAATATATTTATGGCATTTGAAATGTAATATATTTATAGTGCATCTCACCGGAAAAATTTTTTGTAGGAGGATGGGACGGACTATATGTAATATTCCGATCAGAACAGTCCCTTCCCCACATGCTATATTATGGTTTGTTTGGGTTTTTAAAATGCTATCTCTGGGGACTCATTACCCGACCCCTTCCCTAAAAACACCACTAGCCAGTCTAGACTTTTTCTACACAATTTTCTGCACACGTGTTTGTTTGACTAAATATTTCGTTTGCTGCAAATTAATTAGGCCTACATGTATATACAATGCATTATAATCTGTACATTTTGCTGTAATAACAACTAAATATTTAATTTAACCTAAAAACATCTACCTAGTAACAGTACTTGTTTTATTTACTTTAAAATATTTGTATAAACATATCTATGTTAGTCTTGCATGCCAATTATTTAAGATAGGTGATTATAAGCATAAGTGGCAGGCCAAAAAACCCTTATATTCTAAGAATAAAACCCCTGCAACAATTTTAACCCCCCCGCCGAAGAAAACCCAAGTAACAACAACAAATCTGCCTCCCAAATAAACAACAGCGTACAAAAGAAGCCCACACCACACACACAACCAAAAACATAAACCAGACGAACATGCACATTAAAAAAGGTTTTATCTATGTACCTATTCCAATGGCGTAGGAAGGAGGGAACACACACACACACATACATGTATATAAACCATCGTTGCTGCTACTGGATCTAGAAAAGTGGTATACAGTGCCATAACAATGGCAAACATTAATTACTTTTGTATTATTTTGGGGGGCTTTCTTTCGACTACGGCATGTCAAAACCTATTTACGAAACACCATGTGAGAAGACAGACTGGCCGGACTAGCCTTGATCAATGCATATTCATTGTTCTATGAAAATTGACAATTCTCAAATCATTAGCATCTTCCTACATCACAGACTATTTCAAGGATCCATCCTGGCAATTATGTGAGCTAAACGTTGTTATCATGGTACTTTTCGACTAGATAGGTATTATTTGCTGGTGATTATATATATAGTGCATTGTACATATACGTGTAAAATTGTGTCCATTACACATTGCCTGACAATGACACTGGACTGTGTGATGTATATTTATGTTGATTGCCCTCTAATACTGATAATTGATATACATGTATATATATATATATATGTGTGTGTGTGTGTGTGTGTGTGTGTGTGTGTGTGTGTGTGTGTTTGTGTGTGTGTGTATATGTATATATATGTATATATATATATATAAAATATATACACACACATATATATATATATATATATATACGTGGTCGTATGTATTGTACATTTTCTTTTCTGTAAGAGAAGGAGATTGCACACAATCTGACAAACAATAATAGAAATAGGAAACTTTATTAACGTCAAAAAATAAAAGAACAAGTCGACGACTACTTCACGATTCAATAGCAACAAAGAGCCTTTGTTGGAAGCGACTGCAGCGTGAACGCGCCGGAAGTAATTTAGTGCATGTTTGGGCCACTTAGCACACATACAAATCAAGGGCAGATAAGTATGTTTCTAATAGAGGCTATTACTAAATCACTTTCAATATCCTTGTTCAATCTAATTTTATAATGAGGTTTCTGTACTTTGCATGTTGCATCAATTAACCTCCATGTAAATGCTTGGGACATTGGGATTAATTTATTGCTCTGTTGATGAAATTAATCAATGATTACATTTCTTTTAAACAGGCCTTTTGTTTATGCATAAATCTATGAATAATAGTTTTGACTTCTTTGATTTTTTTCTAATGGAACCCTTACCTGCATTTCAACAGTATCAATTTCTAGACCTAACAATACTAAGTTGTTACTTGGATTGACAGTGTTTTCCTCCACAACTGGCAACCCAAGATCAGAGCAAATATGGATGAACGTGTTCAAGGTTCATTTACATTGCATTGTATCCACCCCACCACAAAGGAAATCATCAATGCAATGCAACAGATGTGCTTCTGGTAGTTTTTGTTCTACAGCCCATATTGAATGAATGTAGAAGATCGAACAATTTATCTTACAACCCATAGGCAGGCACTTGTCAAAATAGTACCTATCTCTGTATTTAAATCTGAGTAGGATAAAGGCATTTGAGCACTACTAACAATCTGTAACACCCACAACTGGACATTTATTTCGGCCCAGGAATTGCTTGGGTACTTTTCCTGCCTCAGCCAGGATTTCTCATCATATGTTCTCCAACCCATATTTTTGAAATTACATGGCTGCTGATCTGACAGTATGCATGCTTGTGTCAATCAGAAAAAGCCTCTAGGTAAATACTCATATATATATGGAGAAAGCTTTTGTCCATTCCACTATGCTGTTGATAGATTTGTGTTAGGGGGTTCGATGTTCAATAAGCGCAAAATTCAAATAGAATGTTTCTAATAGAACTGACCTTGTGACACAGCAAAAGTATTGTAATTCAATAACGCCTACGTGGATAACACGAATGCTGACCAGGGAAATTAAGAAAAAATAACTCTAGGCTATACAATTATGTGGTCTCACACCATACTAGAATTTTGTTCTTGTGTACCAAACATTTATGGCTCAGATGATTTTGAATGTTGCCAAAATTGATTTATTGAATCATATTACTGACATCAATATTTCATCTAAATCTGTGGTACACCAACAGATCAGTAACACTACAAAGATTGATAATCATTAATAAAAATGAACTCTATTTCATTTCTTCAATATTTTGCAGTCAAATACTGAATCACATGTTCTCAATTTTCAGTCCTCCCAAATACTTGCATATGGACAATGGCTCACTGTTTATGTCTTCAGAATTAAAGAGCTTTCTCAAAGAATTGAATGTTAAAACTAGTTACACACAGGTCTGTGTACAGACGACAAGCTAATCCTGTGGAACGTGCTCATAGAATTTTAAAAAATCATTAGTAAAAACTGCAGAAACTGAAAAACAGTGGGATATTGAATTTCCTAAAATTGTCATAGCCCAGAATAAAACAACGGTATTCTACCATATTATGCTATGTTTGCTAGATCAAGTCCAGTTTACCAAATGCTATTGGTCCAAATAATAACTTTCATCAAGCAGAGGAGGAGAAATGTTTAAGAGACATTTGAGACTTTAGTAGGGATAAACAGTTAAAATAAAGCCAAGTAACAGTTGAAAAATCACACAAGGGTGTGAAACTTGATTTCTCGGTTTGTCAGTGTGTTGCTGTAAAAGTGTTAACTGCATGGTCCAAAATTTAAGAAACAACATTGTAGAACTGGTTTCAAAGTTTTAAAAGTGTATTGCGGTTTTCTTTGTGTCACCAACAGAGAAGGACATCATTGCAAGTCTCCAGCCAGTGCACCACGACTGGTACATCAAAGGTTGTGGTATGTGCTATTCTGTCTATGAGATGGTGCATATAAAAGATCCCTGCTGCTAATCAAAAAGAGTAGCCCATGAAGTAGCGACAGTGGGTTTCCTCCCTCAATATCTGTGTGGTCCTTAACCATTATGTCTAATGCCATATAACCGTAAATAAAATGTGTTGAGTGTGTTGTTAAATAAACCATTTCCTTCCTTCATTGCGAGTCTGTGATTGTCAGCAAAGACTTGGTTATCCTGGGTACATCTTAGTGGGAAGGAATGTCAGACTTAACAAGTCACTGTAGTTACATTTGTTGTTATTATGTAAATGATGTATGCAAGTCTTGTTTTGTTTCATGGCATGTTGATGTTTTGTTTTTTAATGCAACGGCTCACAGCACACTATAATATTTTACAATTGGTACCTCAAAATAGGTGATTACATGGGAAATACCTTTTTTTTTCTTTTTTTCAATTTATTTTCCCCAGTCCATTCTGACCATTTCAAGGTTGGCCTTACATCAAAGTGATATAATTTATATACAAGTACATATATCTAATTGGTGGTATAATAATGTTATACAGTCATATATAACACTTTAATACATTTAAAAGCATTTGTAATGTTTCTGTATAAATTAAAGATTGGCAAAAAAACAAAACAAATTGCTATGACTCATAGAATGGAAAGGACTGGGAAATATATAGAAAAAGAAAGAAAATATAATGGTTAAAACACATCATAATAAATTGATAAATAAAAAACCCAAAAAACCAAACAAACAAACAAACAAACAAAATAAATAAACAAATTAAATAAATAAATAAATAAATACATGGGGGAATTTAAATCTATACTAGTACAAAACGAAAAGACCTGGAATTCGAAGTAAGCTATTGTTAGGAAACAAGTTTCAATTAAAGAGATTAAAGGCGCTCTGTCATGGATGGTTGACCTAATTATTGACCCAACAAAGTATTATATGACAATATATACGTTTGATTTGTACTTAAAAGTACTTTATTAAACCATCTACATAACCAGTATATTCCACTTATTATTATTTTATAAAAATAATTGAATTATGTCAACGGTTCATAATTGAGAGAAAAATAACGGCAAAGCAGAGGTGTGACGTATTATTTTGAGTCACGTGACGGGCATCCCCGAACAACCGCAGTGTCAAAACGACTGGCCAAGCTCGTGTAACAAGAACGCTTTACCGTCTTCTGCGACGTAGGGTAAATAGAAAAAAATAACAATAAAAATAAGTTATTAAAAATTAATAAAAACATGTACTGAATGATAATAAGCTTATACATTAATTTATTTTAGTAACAGAAGCATGTTAAACGTCGACAATCCCGACTAGTTAGACCTTTGCATCTATAGGTAAATATATCGTTAGTCGTACGCAAAACAACTCTAGACATCTGGATCACAAACACCTTCATTTTTCACGTTGTCAAATTCATTTTATGCAAAATATGCCATAACAGCTGACTTGGGATAGGAATTGTTACATTTTGAAAGAATACTCTGAACTAGACGGTGTTTATATACGATGTGACTATATATACGACGGCCGTGTATATAGCCTCCGTTAATGAGGGCTGGCTATATTCACAGCAAAAATGTATGTAGACAATAAATAAGTATTAGATTGATCCATATTACCGAACCATCTGGAATAGAAGGAATGCATACTAAGTATAGTGCGTACAGTGCATTTTCTGAACAGGAGAGACGGGGGGGTATATGAATCTTCGAATAGCGTAATATTGCCCCTACATGCAGTACTAACAAATTTATAATAAATAAATAAATAAATAAATATAACAATTACAAATTATCAGCTGTTGAGGTAGATTAACTGAAAGAGAAACTAACTTCGGACAGTACACAAACTAACAACAGGGCTTGAACTTAATAATTTTTCTCCGATTGCAATTTTTAAAAAAAGTTAATTTTACTGCAAATAAATATGACTAAAAGGTTATTTTGCTGTATTTAGTCATATTTCAAATGCGCAAAATTGCAAGGGGCAATAAAACTCAAAATATTTTTTTTTATACCAGTAACTTATTACTATTATTATTATTAGCATACCACTACCTTTTTGGGTGGCGGGGGCGGTGTTTTATCGGGGGGGGGGGGGGGGGGGGGGGTGTCTATAAAAATGAAATTAATGTACATGCACACACGCACAAACAGCAGGCTGTACTTGTCCCTGCACGTAGAACTGGATTCAACTGGGTTAAGTAATAATTAAGCCAACCTTTGGACGGCAAAACATGCTACAGTAGGCCCCTATACTGTTTTGTTTGTTGTTGTTTTTGTTTGTTTGGGGTTTTTTAGTTTTTCTTTTTCTTGTTTTGTTTTTTTTACGCTGTACATTAAACCGAATGCAAATGTTTAACGAAAAATGACTGGCTGGTCGTATGCCACATTTGTGACGCTGGAAAACATGTTGTACGTTTTGAATCAAGCACTATAGCTTTATAACCGTCTAGACTGCTAAATTCCATGCACACGCGCCAGATAATAATAATAATAATAATAATAAATGGTGAGTTCATGTTCCGACTGTTTATTATTTTATTTCAGCATATTCGCAGTTATTTTTTCGTCATGAAATAATAATTTTTTATTATTATTTTATTATATAGCCGGCCCTCCTTTGCCAAGTCTCTATATATGGCGGTTGTTTATATAAAATTCTAAAATATATTATACGGTTGTCGTATATACAGTCTCATCACTACGAGTCTGTTTTGCCATATTTTTATGACTTTTCACACGAAGACTTCCAAATTTTAAAAATAAAGTGTGTCATGGAATTCCCTCGATCATAGTTCAAGTAAAATGTTATGGATCATACAATAACGAGGTTTGGTATTCCAAATGAATGTGATTTCCATTTATAATCCATATTTAGAGAAATAAGGCCCACTAAATCCGTGATTGAACGCCTTTAAGTCATGGTGTCAATTGGTAATTAAAAACTTTGTAATTGCAATTTTTTTATAAAAAAGTCTTTCTTTTTCAAACTTGTTTCGCAATATATTTTTAAATCCCTTGATATTTAATATTTTTTTTCTGTACTTTCATACAACAGATAATGTTGATAATCAACCAATTTACAAAGTTACTGTTTTCGTTATTGATCATACCAAACATAACAATATCTTGACTAAAAATAATGTCAATTCCTGTTTCAGTCAATATCCATTCTCGTGTTGATTCCCAAATGTGGTTAACTTTGTGATGCCGCCTGCAGAGAAAAGAGAAATAGAAAATTAATTATTATAATTTATATGTACATGAGTTTACATACTTTAGTTCACACAGTCATTATATATCAATAAGTAATGACTATGGAAGTAGCAACGTAATGATATGTTTCATATGACCCCTCTTATGTTATCCAGTACTGAGCAATCAGCTATTCCACTTTTCCAGAAATTGACTATTAACCCATGGGAGTCGTAATAAAATCTGTATGTATGTCTGTTGACGTTTTTTCTTGTCCAGACCATATCTTGCATACAGATGCACGCAGGACCATCAAATCTTGCATGTAGGAACAACTTGGTATGGCGGTGTGTCACATACAATTACTAGGTCACAGTGATACAGATAAAGCAAATAATTTGTCTACATTCTGAACATCATAGGAAAATCTTGTTTAGACTTTGAAGAAAATGCTAAACAAAATTTCCCTTTGTAATAAAGAACAATAACTTCATTAATCAGATGGCATCTTCTCCAATGGATTCAGTATCATCAGTAGTTGGTCTAAAACAAACTGTTCATTAATCCCATTGCAAAAGTTTCACATAATTCGAATTGAATCATATATATCTGTAACATATTCATTAATATCTATGGTTTTCAGTCAAACTCTTGACAGGCGTATCATGTACCTCACCAGATGTTATATGCATTTTACCACAGTCAGAAAAGCACATGCCATGGCTTTTGTCCAGTTGTGGTGCACTGATTGGAACGAGAACATTTTGTCACAAAAAGTTAATTCATATAATAAGATTATTTTTTATTAATATCACACAATCTTTAAACATAATAATGTATTATAGGAGATCGACTTTGATATTCCTGAAAACATAACAACGGTATGTTAGAAAATTGTGCATTAAAATTAAAATAGAGGCCTGCCTTGAGCATGTTCCTGATTTGCATTAGTGCTTTTTAATTATTTTTCTTATTTAAAATGATAAAAATTATTAAAATAATTTTGTGAACAAAACTACTGAGTGTTATTCGGCATTCAGTGTTTTATTGGTTAGTTACATTCTGCCATCTGCAAAATACATCAACGTTCACTTACTTTTACAATATACGCAAAATAAGTGTATTACAGGCGTCGGAAAATGCCAAGCAACAAGGGGTCGGGTGACAGTTATATATTACTCAGTTACTCTTTGTTTCTCGCTGTCTAAATCATGAGTTGCAATAACTTTTAATTTAGATACTTAAATATAGTCAGATGAGTTTTTTTATAATTCAGATCCTCCTGGCACACCGAATTTGTCTTCGAATTCATCACATCCATGGCTTGAAGACAGGGCAGGTTCACTGATTTGTTTTTTACCTAGAGGAGACCAAGGATACCCAGAGGCTACCTTTCACTTGATGAGAAATAACAATACTATAGAACACACAGGATTCAACTACACGTTCACACCATCAAAGGAAGACAACGGAGACGAGTACAAGTGTACAGCTGGGAATCTCTTCACAGACAGAGACGGACAATCGAGACCTGTGTCTAACACAGTGCAGCTCAATGTGTACTGTAAGTATCACTATTTTAGTCTCTAGTATATTAGTATGTAATATGTTAGTATGTAGTAGTAATGGAGACGAGTACAAGTGTACAGCTGGGAATAACTTCACAGACAGAGACGGACAATCCAGACCTGAGTCTAAGACAGTGCAGCTCAATGTGTACTGTACGTAACAATATTTTAGTATCTAGTATATTAGTATGTAATATGTTAGTATGTAGTAGTAATGGAGACGAGTACAAGTGTACAGCTGGGAATAACTTCACAGAGACGGACAATCGAGACCTGAGTCTAACACAGTGCAGCTCAATGTGTACTGTAAGTAACACTATTATAGTGTCTAGTATATTAGTATGTAATATGTTAGTATGTAGTAGTAATGGAGACGAGTACAAGTGTACAGCTGGGAATAACTTCACAGACAGAGACGGACAATCGAGACCCGAGTCTAACACAGTGCAGCTCAATGTGTACTGTGAGTAACACTATTTTAGTTTGTAGTATATTAGTATGTAATATGTTAGTATGTAGTAGTAATGGAGACGAGTACAAGTGTACAGCTGGAATCTTGAACGCCTTTTTTAAGTCCTGGTGTTTCAATTTGGTAATTAAAAAATTTGTAATTGCAATTTTTTTATAAAAAAGGCTTTCTTTTTTCAAACTTGTTTCGCAATATATTTTTAAATCCCTTGATATTTAATATTTTTTTTCTGTACTTTCATACAAAAGATAATGTTGATAATCAACCAATTTACAAAGTTACTGTTTTCGTTTATTGATCATACCAAACATAACAATATCTGGGACTAAAATAATGTCAATTCCGGTTTCAGTCAATACCATTCTCGTGTTGATTCCCAAATGTTGGTAACTTTGTGATGCCGCCGCAGAGAAAAGAGAAATAGAAAATTAACTTATTATAATTTATATGTACATGAGTTTACATACTTTAGTTCACACAGTCATTATATATCAATAAGTAATGACTGATGGGAAGTAGCAACGTAAGGATATGATATGTTTCCTATGACCCCTCTTTATGTTATCCAGTACTGAGCAATCAGCTATTCCACTTTTCCAGAAAATTGACTATTAACCCATGGGAGTCGTAATAAAATCTGTATGTATGTCTTTGACGTTTTTTCTTGGCCGACCATATCTTGCATACAGATGCACGCAAGGACCATTTCAAATCTTTGCATGTAGGAACAACTTGGTATGGCGGTCAAAGTTTTGTCACATACAATTACTAGGTCACAGTGATACAGATAAAGCAAATAATTTGTCTACACTTCTGAACATCATAGGAAAAATCTTGTTTAGACTTTGAAGAAATGCCTAAAACAAATTTCCATTGTCCCTTTATACTAAAGAACAATAACTTCATAATCAGATGGCATCTTCTCCAATGGATTCAGTATCATCAGTAGTTTGGGCTAAAACCAACTGTTCATTAATCCCATTGCAAAAGTTTCACATAGTTCGAATTGAATCATATATATCTGTAAAAATATTCATTAATATCTAGGTTTTCAGTCAAACTCTTGACAGGCGTATCATGTACCTCACCAGATGTGTTATATGCATTTTTACCACAGTCAGAGAAAAGCCATGCCATGGCTTTTGTCCGTTGTGGTGCACTGATTGGAACGAGAACATTTTGTCACAAAAAGTTAATTCATATAATAAGATTATTTTTTATTAATATCACACAATCTTAAACATAATAATGTTATAGGAGATCGACTTTGATATTCCTGAAAACATAACAACGTATGTTAGAAAAATTGTGCATTAAAATTAAAATAGAGTGCCTGCCTTGAGCATGTTCCTGATTTGCATTAGTTGCTTTTAATATTTTTCTTATTTAAAATGATAAAAATTATTAAAATAATTTTTGTGAACAAAAACTACTGAGTGTTATTCGGCATTCAGTGTTTTATTGGTTAGTTACATTCTGCCATCTGCAAAATACATCAACGTTCACTTACTTTTACAATATACGCAAATAAGTGTATTACAGGCGTCGGAAAATGCCAAAACAAGGGGTCGGGTGACAGTTATATATTACTCAGTTACTCGTTTTGTTTCTCGCTGTCTAAATCATGAGTTGCAATAACTTTTAATTTAGATACTTAAATATAGTCAGATGAGTTTTTTTATAATTCAGATCCTCCTGGCACACCGAATTTGTCTTCGAATTCATCACATCCATGGCTTGAAGACAGGGCAGGTTCACTGATTTGTTTTTTTACTAGAGGAGACCAAGGATACCCAGAGGCTACCTTTCACTTGATGAGAAATAACAATACTATAGAACACACAGGATTCAACTACACGTTTCACACCATCAAAGGAAGACAACGGAGACGAGTACAAGTGTACAGCTGGGAATCTCTTCACAGACAGAGACGGACAATCGAGACCTGTGTCTAACACAGTGCAGCTCAATGGGTACTGTAAGTATCACTATTTTAGTCTCTAGTATATTAGTATGTAATATGTTAGTATGTAGTAGTAATGGAGACGAGTACAAGTGTACAGCTGGGAATAACTTCACAGACAGAGACGGACAATCCAGACCTGAGTCTAAGACAGTGCAGCTCAATGTGTACTGTACGTAACAATATTTTAGTATCTAGTATATTAGTATGTAATATGTTAGTATGTAGTAGTAATGGAGACGAGTACAAGTGTACAGCTGGGAATAACTTCACAGAGACGGACAATCGAGACCTGAGTCTAACACAGTGCAGCTCAATGTGTACTGTAAGTAACACTATTATAGTGTCTAGTATATTAGTATGTAATATGTTAGTATGTAGTAGTAATGGAGACGAGTACAAGTGTACAGCTGGGAATAACTTCACAGACAGAGACGGACAATCGAGACCCGAGTCTAACACAGTGCAGCTCAATGTGTACTGTGAGTAACACTATTTTAGTTTGTAGTATATTAGTATGTAATATGTTAGTATGTAGTAGTAATGGAGACGAGTACAAGTGTACAGCTGGGAATCTCTTCACAGACAGAGATGGACAATCGAGACCTGAGTCTAACACAGTGCAGCTCAATGTGTACTGTAAGTAGAATTAAGTTATAGCTAATTCACTTCACTGTTAGAAGTACTGTAGAATAATTTATTTTCGCGTGGAATTTATTTCGGGTTTTTCGCGTGTGAATGAAATTCGTGAAAATATATTCCACTTGAAAATAAAGGCCGACAAAAAAGATAAAAAATATGTAGTCTCATTCAACTATACAACTGTCACGGAACAAATCACAAAACACAAAAGCTGTTTAAAACTTTAAAACTTTAAATCAAGAACACAATGATAAGTACATACATGATAAGTACATACATGATAATAAAACAATACTAACACTAAAAAGCTGTTTTTAAAACAAAATTATTGACATCTTTACTTCGTTTTTTTTATTGATTTTATTGATTTTCATTAAATCGCGAAAATTTGATCTCGCGAAAATAAAGTATTCTACAGTAGTACACTGTTATGAGGTTATTATACAATGTTGAAAGTTTACTGTATGAGTCCAGACCAGCTAGTGCAGCTCAATGTGTACTGTAAGTAGAATTAAGTTATAGCTGATTCACTTCACTGTTAGAAGTAGTACACTGTTATGAGGTTATTATACAATGTTGAAATTTTACTGTAAGTAGAATTAAGTTATAGCTAATTCACTTCACTGTTAGAAGCAGTAGTGTTATGAGGTTATTATACACTGTAAGTAGAATTAAGTTATAGCCAATTCACTTCACTGTTGGAAGTAGAGCACTGTTATGTGGTTATTATACATTCACTTCACTGTTAGAAGCAGTACACTGTTATGTGGTTATTATACATTCACTTCACTGTTAGAAGTAGAACACTGTTATGAGGTTATTATACATTCACTTCACTGTTAGAAGCAGTACAGTGTTATGAGGTTATTATACATTCACTTCACTGTTAGAAGTAGTACACTGTTATGAGGTTATTATACATTCACTTCACTGTTAGAAGTAGTAGTGTTATGAGGTTATTATACATTCACTTCACTGTTAGAAGTAGAACACTGTTATGAGGTTATTATACATTCACTTCACTGTTAGAAGTAGTAGTGTTATGAGGTTATTATACATTCACTTCACTGTTAGAAGTAGAACACTGTTATGTGGTTATTATACATTCACTTCACTGTTAGAAGTAGTAGTGTTATGAGGTTATTATACATTCACTTCACTGTTAGAAGTAGTACACTGTTATGAGGTTATTATACATTCACTTCACTGTTAGAAGTAGTAGTGTTATGAGGTTATTATACATTCACTTCACTGTTAGAAGTAGTACACTGTTATGTGGTTATTATACATTCACTTCACTGTTAGAAGTAGTAGTGTTATGAGGTTATTATACATTCACTTCACTGTTAGAAGTAGAACACTGTTATGTGGTTATTATACATTCACTTCACTGTTAGAAGTAGTAGGTTATGAGGTTTTATTATACATTCACTTCACTGTTAGAAGTAGTACACTGTTATGAGGTTATTATACATTCACTTCACTGTTAGAAGTAGTAGTGTTATGAGGTTATTATACATTCACTTCACTGTTAGAAGTAGAACACTGTTATGAGGTTATTATACATTCACTTCACTGTTAGAAGCAGTAGTGTTATGAGGTTATTATACATTCACTTCACTGTTAGAAGCAGTACAGTGTTATGAGGTTATTATACATTCACTTCACTGTTAGAAGTAGTACAGTGTTATGAGGTTATTATACATTCACTTCACTGTTAGAAGCAGTACAGTGTTATGAGGTTATTATACATTCACTTCACTGTTAGAAGTAGTACACTGTTATGAGGTTATTATGCACTGTAAGTAGAATTAAGTTATAGCTGATTCACTTCACTGTTAGAAGTAGTACACTGTTATGAGGTTATTATACAATGTTGAATGTTTACTGTACGAGTTCACATTGTGTTGAAAATCCATTTGCTAAACAATATTCTGTAACAATCTTTTTGTTAAAGGTGATGACAGTCACTATCTGTACCTTCAGTTTGGCTTTGTACACAGTAGATATAACATACAATATAGAGCTCTTAATGTACTAGAATGTCATGTCATGACAATATTTTGTAAATGATATGGGTTTTTTATTACAGTATTTTGTAGAAACACTGTTATATACATTAGTCATCTTCAAACAAAACAATTTCAATTGTGTATTGAAAGTTTTCCAGTGTTCTGAAAACAGAAGCATCGATATCATGCACCCAATTTATTGTTGCTGTTAGAAGATGCAAAGTGAGGTCATTGAGTACTGTTCAAACGTTTTTGGGTTTTTTAAAACTTTTTTTTAAAAACATAACTATCTTCTAGCAGCTCAGCAGGGTTATTTTAGAAATTTTTAATGAACTCCCATCATTCCAAATGAAATATCAAAGGCTGTGATTTGTACCAGCTTGTCTATCGGAAAGCTTAACCCTTTCGTAATGTGACAGCATGCAGCGCACCACTAATTAAATAACATTATTGACGTGACGGCGTGCTGCTATTACTATATCTACTATAGCTGGCCCTGTCTGTTGCGTAAACACCCTCAATAGTGTAATGTACATGTACATACACCATGATGTAATAAATTTATGTATGATGTATTTATAGATGTACTCCTGTATAAGTGAGGAATTTACCACAAACAGTAGCAATGGAGACCTTTTCCATTTTGACAAGTTTGCCGATCAAGGTGTCTGTAAGTACTGTGTCTAAAATACACACAGTATCCTATCTG
The DNA here is from genome assembly GCF_016097555.1 of Gigantopelta aegis. Lineage (NCBI taxonomy): Eukaryota > Metazoa > Mollusca > Gastropoda > Neomphalida > Peltospiridae > Gigantopelta > Gigantopelta aegis. The sequence continues at coordinate 108,946 of NW_024533226.1, forward strand.
TGATCTCATATACCTTCAGTTGGGTCACTTTTTAGTGCATTTATGAGATTAAATTTACATGTCAGTGACTAGTACAAACATTGCAAGAAGAAACCCGATACCCCTAACTGAAAGGTCACAGTCTTTCAGATAGACGCATCGGGTTTCTTCCTGTAGCGTTTGTACTAGTCAACATCATATATATTTTATACCATAAGTAAACTAAAACATGATCCAACTAATGATTTGTGGCATCAGATATAGGAAACTATGTATTTTAGACATAGTAGATCTACTAACCAACCCCTTGGTTGGCGAAATTGACAATTTCAACATAAAACTGGTCAGGCCTAGAAATCGTTATTTAAATTACTTTTGAACTCTTAATTTGTTTGCTTTACATGCTGTAGTTTAAGAAAAAAATACTTTAAATACATAATTTCACTCTCTTTATATAAAGAGCTGCGTGTATAAAGAAATTAGATAATAGCATATAACAATTCATAAATAAAGTAACCCTGCTTCATGACATCATAAGGCCCAGTCCATGACGTCATTCCAGCACAGACATGAAAAGGTTAAGTGCATATAAATATTTTTTTAGTTCAGTCAACCAGTAGAAAGGTGCCAGAAAGCTGTGCTAGAAAAACTTGTGTAGCACACATCCCCTAGATAGTAATGCTCCATTTTCAATGGCCAGTTGGACTCGTTGTTTAGGAGGTAGACAGCCATTTGCTACCTGTTGATTACATCATTCTCCGAGCAAAGGTAGTACCTGACATCACGTAATATGTAACGATGCATGCATTCCTTTTAGTGGTGTAATATATATCAGCTGAGAAATGGAGTGACATAAAAGTACAAAAATAAAATGCAGTGAATTTTATAATAATTGTACTAATATTATAAGAGTCATTGAACTATATAAAAAAATATTTCTGGCACTCATCCTTTTGTAAATGTTTTTTTCTTACACTCATTTAAAAAAACATTCAATCCTTGGAGGAAATTTTAGGATTGATTTTCTTTAGACGAGTACCAGAAAAACATCTACAAAGGATGAGTGCCAGTGTCTTAATTGCTGCCTTTTTGGTAAAAGTAGCTTGTACATGTATGTAACTGATTAGTTTATGAGTGGCATATTTGTTTCATCAATAAATGTTATATATGGAAAGATTTACTAGGGAACTTAATGATTAGCAGTTATTCAGTTTGGTGAGCAGTGGGTTTTTTTTATGTGTTTGATATATAGACAGAACCACATACCAGTTGTTCAGCAATGTTGTTTAATGCACAAGTTTATAATGTGCAAGAATATTATGCCACAAGAATTCCAAATGAGAGATGCATTTAGCTCAGAATGAATTCCTCAAAACTTCTCGACCTGGAGGTAGCGTGGTTAGAGTTGAAGATGGCTTACTTTTAAATGATAGACTATTGTAAATTAATGCAGGACTGCTGTATGCAATTTATGCAGTGCTCTAAAAACAAGAGGGGAGCTATTTTGAATACCTATATAGGGCTTATGTTTCAATTTTGCTAGCTCGAGTGACTTGTAGCCTTCCCCTTACTGATATGTTGTAGGGGAGGGCTAGAGAGGACTGTGTGTAATACTTGGGTAATCATCCATAACCAAATAGTAGCCAGCTACTGGGTCTAAAGTACACAGTTCTTCCTAAATCTTGATGCTACAGAGCTTTAGTTTGATTATTCTAGAGTCCAGTCATGACATTAAACTTATATGTTGTTAACCAGTACCAATGCTACGCGAAGAAACCCAACTCCTCTGTGAGAAACGAACCTGCACTGTACTTTCTTGTGGTGACATAAAGCAAAGTGTGTGCCCATGTGACATGTTGGTACTGGTTAACAACATGTAAGTTTAATGTCATGATTGGACTCTAAAATAATCAAACTAACGCAGCTCTGTGGCATTAGAATTAGGGAGGTTGGGGGGGGGGGGGGGTATTTTAGACACCGTAGCTGGTTGACTATTGCCAAAGTAATACAGACAGTCCTCTCTAGTCCTCCTCTGCAACATATCAATAAGGGGAGGGCTAAAGATGACTTAAGCTACAATTTTGCTTGATTGGTGGAAGTTTGATAATAGTTCCTACTAAATTCCAATCGTCCAATCGAGCACTTGATCTCAATGTAACTGCATGCTGATATATGAAATTGGCTGAAGTTTAACGAATGCTTTTTATTTGAATAGACTGGTTGGCCCCAAATTTCCTCAGAAGACACATATTGATATAGTTGCATATCGGAGAACCGTCAATTAAATTATTATCGAAACAAACTTTTTGGTTGTTTTATTTCTCAGCTTATTATTATATGCCCATCTATGGGTCATATTATGGTATGGCGTTGTCTGTCCATCCTTCCATCCGTCTGTTAACTTTTTCTTGTCCGGACCATATCTTGCATACAGATGCATACAGGAACAACTTGGGATGGCAGTGTGTCACATACTATTACTAGGTCACTGTGACCTACTTTTCACAGTACTGCACATAACAGTAAATCCTTGATTGGACCAATTCTTGCTTACAGATGCATACAGGACCATCGAAAATCACATGTAGGAACAACTTGGGATGGCGGTGTATCACATACTATTACTAGGTCACTGTGACCTACTTTTCATGGTGACTGTGCATAACAGTAAATCCTTGTCCAGATCATATCTTGCATACAGATGCATACTGAACCATCAAACCACATGTAGGAACAACTTGGGATGGTGGTTGATCTAAAACAAACTGTTCGTCCATCCCATTGCAAACATTTCTCATGAATCATACCAATAACATATTCATTAATATCTATGGTTTTCCATCAAACTCCTGATGGGCATACCATGTACCTCACCGGTACTCTTGTTGTTATTGTTATCCTACATACATAGAAAACTGATTTTCAAATAGTAGAGACACATTAACAAAAGAATAATCAAACACAGAGTTTAGTAGAATAAACCAATGAAGACAATATAATTTTAAAATCCAAGACCAGATGACATTGTACCCTGTTGGGGGAAGTATTACATGTTGTTTTATTGGTATATTGACCAGCTATAAAAAAAATTGTAAAACAAGTTTTCCTTTTGTTTGTATACTAAGGCAAACTGGATTTATTAATGAAAACCACATACAATTTTTCTGTGACGTATAGTACATTATTTATTAATATTATTAGCAAATATTTATTTATTTATTTACTACTTTTGTGTTTCAGATTCCCCCAGAATACAAATAAAGATGTTGACTTCAAACCCTCACAAGGAAGGTGATGACCTGAACTTGACCTGCACAGCAGTCAGCAATCCCAGTTCACAGCGAGTCACGTGGATCTATGGAGGACATGTGACGAATGGTGGAAACTTGACATTAACAAACCTAAACAGAACTGATCATGGACAGTACAGATGTAACGTAACAGTAGCTGCTGGTTCCTACAGAAATCTGACAAACTCGAGTGACACCCAAGTTGTTGTGAACTGTAAGTATACAGGAAGAGATGCATTATTTTTCTAGAGAAGGGTTGTAACTCTAATTATTGCCCATATGGTTAAAACTGTCTTGGTTCATATCTAAGTTATACGTCCTACTAGAATGCCAAGTGGGACATAACGTCACATGATGATGTCATCAGTTGGTGCAATCCAACCTTACAGGACCGTCAGCCAAACAAATGGAGTGATATATATTAAGTCTGATTATTAGTAATAAATAGGATATTAAACTCCCTACCATTTTGTGACAATTGAAAATTGAAAATTATTTCACTCTGGACATAAACATGATACGAAATGGAAGCTTGTTTAATGTCCTATAAATATCCACCTACAGTACAACACATAAAATACTATAAACCAGAAACAATTGCAGGCATTAAATTTCATCATTTAGCTTAAGTTAAAAGAATGCTTAAGCAAGGCTTTTGAACTGGTATGCATATTCAGCGATATATAATGCACATTATTGCTTAATATCAACAAGTATATTATTTTATTTTATTAATAAAATGGTTAAATGTGACGGCTATTATATATTACGGGCACAGCCATTTTGTACCATCCCAGTGAATGCACCCTCTGGTGAGCCGGTGGTTACATAATACTTAACATGTCATGTCAGGAATTAGTCTTAGAACTGAAGAATAAAGCGTACCTGATTTTTGTAGATGCATCGCAATGTTCTGTAATAATATCCATCCCAGTAAGCCAGCAATAAATATATATTATTTTTCAATACAAAATAAAGCACCATTGCTATGCTCATGCCAACCGATTGCCAATTCGCCATAGGCTAATGGAAATATCATCTAGCAAAAAAAATATTTCTCATATCGCCAAACTGCCGAAAACAAAATCTGACGATAAAGATGCTCAAGTCAGTATTTCTATAAACCTGACCGACGTGACTTTTTGTCAAATAATGTTTTTCCGATTTTATTTTTCACGAACACGGTCATGTTTACAATTAGTTCTGGTCCAACTTCAGACATACGTTCGCATTTTTCGCTGCAACTGAACATAGTCCTAACATCTTCATATTAATTAAAGACCTTTTCTATGAGTTTTTACACAATTTACAAAGATTTTCCCGAGAACAGGTGTGCCATGATAATCAAGTTCCGTTTTCATAAAGTCGGTGTACAGTCAGTTTATCACCCAAGATGTAATCATTATGAAGAACCTGACCACTTCCGCTATCATGTTTGACCGGAAATAAGCCCAGGGGAACAAAGACAACTCATTGGGCTTATTCCCAGACAAGGGGCCAAGTTTTGTTTTAAAAAACCCCACCAAAAACCCCATAATAATAATTATTAATAATTAAATGAACAAGGAAGAAAGCAAAAAACTTTCAGTACCACATCTATTAATGTGTTGTATTTATTATTAATACATGTAAATAATAATAATAATTATTACTTTTGTCTTTTTTATGTTTTATTTTTAATCCTCTTCGTGTGCGGTCAAACATAAGGCTGATACTAGTATCTACTTATCAGAAAACACCTTCTGTTACTATTAGTCCATGAGCCAGGACCCAAAATTTGCCCAATTGGTACCACCTAGGGGGGACGAATGCTCATAGTGATTTTTATCAAGGACTACATGTACATCCCTAGGAATGGAAAATTTATGATAGCATTGCAGGACTCACAGCTTTCTGTGTGTATCCACCCGTTTTGTGACCCTATCCCCATTTCCACGACAGTTATATTTTTATAGAATTGCTTAAAGGTGACTAGTTTAAAAGCATTGTAAAATATTTGTCAGGGCATTTAGGAATGCAAAACTTGGAGGATTGCGAGATAATGGATTGGAGAATTCAGATATGTTACCAATATGGAAATCCTTTGAGGATTAGGGTCTCATATAACACTTTTTCTGTAACGTTACAAAATATAATTCACACAGTTTTATTTTTCAGTAAACATTTAATATGAAGTTTAGGCTCAGCACATCAGATATTCTTTTGAAGGATCTTACTGCAGTAGAAGTTTGTTTTGACATCTCGTAAATATTTACATCCTATATATAAAGTCTTTTGGAAGTGTTTTTGTGTAACAACACTTTTGATAACCTTACCCCTTTCCTCAAAAGCAGTATTTCAAAGAAATTGTTAACAGGATAACTAAATAAACCTTAGCCTTAACCCTGTTGTGACCTCCGGGCATCTTTGTTCGCTTTTTAGGAATGTATCCACAAATATTGTTGTCATACAACACTTTTGATAACCTTAACCCTTTCCTCAAAAGCAGTATTTCAAAGAAATTGTTAACAGGATAACTAAATAAACCTTAGCCTTAACCCTGTTGTGACCTCCGGGCATCTTTGTTCGCTTTTTAGGAATGTATCCACAATATTTGTTTAGTACAACACTTTTGTATACTTATTCCTCAAAAGCAGTGCCTTTCTTTAAATTGTTAACAGGGTAACTAAATAAACCTTAGCCTTAACCCTGTTGTGACCTCCGGGCATCTTTGTTCGCTTTTTAGGAATGTATCCACAAATATTGTTGTCGTACATCTGATAAAAAATGCTGCCAATCTGAAAGGCTTCAATTGGAAGATAGGTTGTGTGCTTAATAAGTTAGTGTGTAATACGTATGTGGTTCCTTGCTTTAAATATCATTCTATGCACATCTTTGTGCTCATTCAGATTTTCCTTTGTTTATGGAAGCTGTGGAAGCTGTAGTGCATGTACCAGTGCATGCTAAAAGAAACTGGCAGTCTTACTACAGATGGTGTTGAAACCATACTCTGTAGACAAAACACTTTACAGTGATCATGATTGAATACTCTCACGACTATTTATGTTCTTTTGGAAACAGTTTTGTGAAGAGATACCAGATTTAATATGCTAATAGCAGATTCGTAATTGTCACATCACACACTTTTAAATGTTTATGCTACTTTTATATATTAGTAGTTTAACGCATATTTTTGTCAGATGTTATGGGAAAAGGTTTTATTTTGAATGCAAAGTATTTTTAAAATAATCACCAAATTTTAATTAGCAGCTTCCTTCTTTGAAACATAATTTTTACTGTAAAGTGTGATATGCATGTACGATGTCATTACTGTTCTTCATCAGTATAATTTTCATCATGCATAGTATTTAGGATTTGTTTACAAATGTCCAGTGCAATACACTGTCAGAAAATGGTGCAAGATAACCCTTGACATGAACAGGCATTTTAGCAAGCAGTCACATTTTAAAAATCCACTAACGATGGGATTGGTGATTTTAAAAATTCATTATCTATGATTGAATATTCATTAGCCCTACTTCTGTATGTATATCAGGTGTTGTAGAATTTATATATATATTTATTACCCCAGCGGTCACTCATAACAGGGAAAATATTTTACACATTTTCTCAGTGAGAAATATTCTGCATTGGTCTAACGAATAATACTATTGGACAATGTGACGCTATATACAAACAAATAACCTTGTTGGTACTAAATATGATGTCATCACGATTTGTCAAATACAAAATGACGTCAGTAGTTTAAAGAGTTTGTGTTAATTTTACAGCTCTCAGTTTTTGAGTGAGTGAAAGCTTTTACACGTGCGTATATACCACAAAGGTTTCACGCACGCCTGTCACGGGCTTAATCTCTGACTTTCGCCAGTGACTAAGTCCGGGCCAGGAGGGGGGAGGGGTAAGTTTGAGGTGGGCAGAATTTTGAATAAAAAATTTAGTGGTCGGTCAAAGACCTAAGTCCTAAAATCCTAACGACATTCTACACTTCTACACATGTCTGGACTAAGAATTTAAATCCAAAGATTTTTTGATTGCTCGGCCTAAAAGGTTTTAAAGTGATTTGAGCAATTGATTGGGCACCAAAGTAAAGTGTGTTGGACTATTTATAAAAAAAAATAAACATAAGAATTTTGAGCCGCGGCCGAAAATTTTTAAAGTCCAACTAAGCCCAAAAAGAGGAATCATGGCGAAGTGATGGACTGTTCAGGCCTGAAGTTGGGGAGTCCTTCAGTCAACATGGCGATGTTTCTGTTGATGGCTCCTGGATAGATGTCCCGCAGTACCATCTTCAAGATGCGGTGGATGGTTGCGTTGGGCATCGATGGCATCAGGAGTCCCTGCCTGTACAGTCCGTCCTGCTGTGCCGTCATGTAGAGTTGGTCCGAGTGAAGGGCTCCTTGTAGCTGGTACTTCCCTTGTCCAGTTGGAAGTTGGCGCCAATGATCTTCTCTCCAAGGTCCCTTGATTAGAGTGCTATCGGTAAAGTCACCATAGACTGCTCCTCGGTATTTAGCTGGCAGCTTGTCGCAGACGAGAGTCCAATCGGGTTGGTCGGATGTCTTTGGTATGGTGGCCGCAGACATCTTCCTCCTTTTGGACTCCCGCTGGAACCGCAACAACTTCCGGAGGCGCTGATGAGCTGGCTGGGGGGTCACTAATGACCACATGTCCCGTCTCCATCTGCGTTGGTACGTCTACAGGAGGGACCGCCACTGTCAGTGGAGCTGACAGCTTTGGCCCCCCCCCCCCCCCCCCCGGGCCGCTCCTGGCGAGTGCTTCGGTCGAGTAGCTGGGGGCGACAACACAGAATGAACCGCCCCCGGTGGTTTAGCCACCGGGTTTGGATCACCCTGCACCGCCCCTGTCGGTCTCGTCCTCCGTTTCGGAACAGGAGGGGCCGCCCCTGGCGGTTGAGCCACCAAGTTAGGTCCCCCCTGGGTAGTCTTAGGTCGCCTCCTCCGTCTTCTGCTAGGTGAGCGTCGCTTCTTGTCCACGCCGTAGATTAGCGTGACAGTCGCTGAGTCGCCGTCATGTTCTATGCGATACTTGGACAAAGGCCCAAGCGTACGCAACACAGCCCCTAGGGTGGGGTGGGGGGGGGGATAGAAATCACCACGTTCTCGGAATACAACCGCATCGTTTGAGAGTCAGTACAGCGTTCTTACCCTCAGTTTTTGGTGTTAAATTTATAACAAAATGTCATTTTAATTCAATTCATTATAGATTTTGTAGCAGACTAAAAAATGAACTTTTCTTTTTGACAATTATCTATGAACGTGATTAAATTACAAAGCTATAGTAATTCTCAGAACAGTGCGTAAAGTGGTTTACATCGTTTCTATACAGGTTGGCCTTTGTGCATGTGCATAAAAAATAAAGGCTTTTAGAGAAAAAATAGCAGAGGTAATAAATAGAATAACAAACAAACAAATTTATGCCCCACGTGAAATAATTTTCATAACAACTGAACATTATTTCACTCTGGACATAAATTTTATAATAACTGGTAACTAGTTTATTATCCTCTATATATATATATACTCTTCAAAAAAAGAAACGCAAAAGGGTACAAATGGGTTATAACTCCGATTTTATGTTTCCTACCGGTTCATGCTTTGTGAATATAAGGTCATTGCATGTCCCAAACACATTCCCACGGTTACATTCGATAAAACGCAGCTATTGTACAATAAAGTTCCAAAATGTGAATATTCGCAAAAACGCAGCCACGTGCAAACCATGTCACCACTGCACGTGCGTTGTCTGCACGTGCAACATGAACACCGACAGTATAAAAGTGCAGGGTGTTCGCTTGCCTGGCCTCTGTATCTGGCCGACAGTTGACAATCCAGGACATGCCACGTCTCAGTGAACCGCAGAGAAACAATGCCATCGGCCGACTAGACGCAGGCGAATCCAGAACGGCCGTTGCCAGGGCATTCCATGTGTCCCCAAGCACCATCTCCAGACTGTGGGACCGTTACCAGCAACATGGATCAACACGTGACCTCCCTAGATCCGGTCGACCACGGGTCACTACCCCGGGCAGGACCGCTACATCCGGGTACGCCACCTTCGGGAACGATTGACTACTGCCACCTCCACAGCCGCAGCAATACCAGGTTTGCGCAGGATATCCGACCAGACCGTACGGAACCGCCTACGTGAGGTAGGAATTCGTGCCAGACGTCCAGTTCGAGGTGTCATCTTAACACCACAACACCGTCGACTCCGACTGCAGTGGTGCCAGATTCATCGACAATGGCCTCAACTGCGATGGAGACAGGTGTGGTTCAGTGACGAGTCCCGATTTCTGCTCCGACGTCATGATGGAAGATGTCGCGTGTATAGGCGTCGTGGTGAACGTTATCCGGCAAACTGCGTGCAGGAAGTGGACAGATTCGGCGGGGGTAGTGTCATGGTGTGGGCAGCCATCTCACACACTGGCAGAACTGACCTGGTCCACGTGCAGGGCAACCTGAATGCACAGGGCTACATTGACCAGATCCTCCGGCCACACATCGTTCCAGTTATGGCCAACGCCAACGCAGTGTTCCAACATGACAACGTCAGGCCTCACACAGCACGTCTCACAGCGGCTTTCCTACAGAACAACAACATTAATGTCCTTCCTTGGCCATCGACATCACCTGATTTGAACCCAATTGAGCATCTATGGGACGAGTTGGACCGACGCCTCCGACAGCGACAACCACAGCCCCAGACCCTGCCCGAGCTGGCAGCAGCCTTGCAGGCCGAGTGGGCCACACTCCCCCGGGACGTCATCCGTACTCTGGTTGCTTCAATGGGCAGGCGGTGCCAGGCAGTTGTCAACACACGCGGAGGCCACACCCGGTATTGACTCCAGATGACCTTGACCTTGGTGGTGTGTCCTATCACTTACTCACAATGGACTAGAGTGAATTGTGAACAATCCTGCAACATTTGGTAATTATCGGACTCACCATTCAATAATTAAATCAATTCTCCAAATGTTACGACAATGTGGTTTTGCGTTTCTTCTTTTGAAGAGTATATATGTATTTATCCTATAACTTACCCATGATATCCATGTCATAAACCCATGTGATAATTTACTTTATTAACCCGGTTAATAATGGTATGCACATTTGCAAGGTCTCCAGGTAATGTATTGCTGTGGATGGGTCATTTGCTTACAAGCCAACAAGACCCGTGTACATGAGCGTAATGTTTTCAAAGATTTGTTTAAAATGCCTGACGTCAAACTAATCGTGATGACATATTACCGATGGCTGCGACTTTAGTACTGTGATTTACTAAAAATTGAATTAAAATGTTATTTTAGAAATGTTATAGGATAAATAGAAGTCGCTACTCGTGTTTTTTAATATGTAAAATATCAACCTCATCTAGTTAATTGGTAGACTCGGTTGATATTTTCCATATTAAAAAATACTCGTGACGAATCCTTTCTCTCTCTCTCTCTCTCTCTCTCTGATATATATATATATATAAGAAGAATTAACAACTAATATTAATAAAGAGTTTGTTTGTTTTGTTTAATGACACCACTAGAGCACGTTGATATATTAATCATCGGCTATTGGATGTCAAACATTTGGTAATTTTGACATATACAGTGTACCCTCGATATTCTACTTCAAAAGGAAAAGTGGGAAGATAAAAATGTCAAACCGGCCCGAAAAAAACTGAAATTGGCAAAACACACCGATTTGGAAGAAGCATTATTCTTATGGTTCAGCAATGCCCGTGCTCAAAATGTCCCTATTACAGATGAAATTCTTAGAGATAAAGCCAGGTCCTTTGGTGATGAACTAAACATTTCCGACTTCGCGTATTCTAATGGGTGGCTGCAGAGGTTCAAGTCGAGACACAGCATCGCGCAGCATGTTATTTCAGGTGAAAGTGCCGGGGTTGATAAACAGCTGATTGCAAAAAATCCAAGGACAGGATAACGATTGTTTTATGTGCCAATGCCGACGGCTCTGATAAGCTAAAACCGCTAGTGATAGGAAAATCAGTGAAACCTAGATGTTTTAAAAACTTTAACGTGAATTTGTACGTGGATTACGAGGCAAATAAAAATGCATGGATGAACGGAGAACTGTTTGCACGTTATTTAACAAACGTGAACATCATGATGAAACGACAGAAAAGAAAAATCTTGCTCCTAATGGACAATGCACCAAGCCATATCATCCCAAAGAAACTGTCAAACATTAAAATTCACTTTCTGCCACCAACCACGACGAGCCATCTTCAACCACTCGATGCTGGCATTATCCAAGCTTTCAAAGGACAGTACAGGCGAATGCAACTTCAACGACTGGTACAGTGTATTGATGAGAACAAGACCGGTAAAGATCTGCAGCTACCACTGAGTGACGGCATTCGTTTTGTGAAACATGCTTGGGATATCGTCAGTGCCACCACCATCAAAAATTGTTGGATTCACACAGGGGTCGTTCCTCGGGACCCTCATACCGACTTGCATCAAGCACCAGCCAATGAAACGACAGCGTTGCGAGATCTGGTCGGTGACGTCACGGGCCAGCTTTCAATCGACGAACAGCTGAGAATGGATGTTGACGAGTTTGTCAACATTGACAACGAAGCAGAGACATTTGCTAATATCAATGACGAGCAGATTCTTGAAAGTGTAGAACAGATTCACAACGAAACAACTGATGACCAGGAAGAAGAGTCTGACGCTGAACCGGAACCCATTCCGTCGGCGGTTAGTGCCAGGGATGCCATGAACACGGTGATACGTTTTGTAGAAAGGAATCAACATTCTGTTGATTCAGATATTAACATTTTGACAGCCTTCCAAACACGACTGAATGAGATAATTCTATCAGGTGCTCAGCAAAAAAACATTCTGAACTTTTTCAAAAAAGATTAAAGAACAAAAATAAATGTATTTCACAGATCGATTGAAATGCATACACGTGCGCATTTTACGTTTTAGTGTATTGACTTGCCATGTTTATAGACAAATAAAATAATAATGTTGTTACCTGGTTGTTGTTACTTTTGTTACTGTTATTTACATTTAAAACATGTCATATTCTTGACATTCAGCAGCTTAAAAACAAATTAAGTTTGGTAGTAAACCCAAGGCACCCTCACTATACCGCCAACTCGATATAACGCCAAAATTATTTTGGAACATTGATTGGGTTAAATCGAGGTTATACTGTAGTCATAAAGAGGAAACCCGCTAAATTTTTTCCATTAGTAGCAAGGTATCTTTTATATGCACTATCCTACACAGGATAGCACATACCACGGCCTTTGATATACCAGCCGTGGTGCACTGGCTAGAACGAGAGATAGCGCAATGGGCCCATGGACGGGGATCGATCACAGACCGACCACACATCAAGCGAACACTTTGCCACTGTGCTACATCTCGCCCCAATATTAATAAAAGATCACTACTAGTGACTGACATAAAGGACAAAAATTAGTGGTCACAAAAATAGTAAACACCATTTCTGATCAGGTTGCTAAATTTTTAAATGGCTGTTGCCAAATATTGCAAATACATAGTCTTATTCAACTTACTGTGCTAGCACAACAAATATGCTATTCAACCTTCATACTACAGAATTATCTCCTGTAACCTCATTCTCAATTCTGCAGTCCACCTGAGAAGACACTGTTTGTTAAGCTCAGGCAAAAGTTTTTGTAAGTTTTTGTTACCCTGTAACTTTGTGTTTGCTTTTATTTCTTCTTTTTCTTTTCTGAACATGGCATGTGGTTTGTATCGGTTGGGAGTTCGTGTTGTTTCAATAAACATTTCCGACTTGAGTTATGTGACGTCCAGCGTAAAAAGAGTTTGTGCGCAGGATGGTTGTAATGTTCAGCTATGATGCAAAGACACACGTTTTGTAGCTGTGCTGTTGGTCTTGTTTGAAAGACCGTCAGTCAGGGCTCATGCTGTCGTTTGCCAAAGTCGCCAATTGCGAAAAATAAAAAATAATTTACGAAAGAATTTTCGGTTTGGCGAATTTTTTTGCGAAAGATTTTTTTTCCATCCCGATTTTTAGAACCAAACGTGTTCAACCAGTTTTGTTCAGTATATCCGCCTCGCGGTGTGAATAAGCATTATTTGCATGTTCACGTGGCCAGTCTACTATTCAGTAGCATACTGCTAGCTGCTTGTCGTAAAGCTAGAAAACGTGATTAAATAAAATGAAATACTGTTTAAGACATGTTGCATTGTTGATACTAAATGTTTGATTACTATCGACTACAAGTTTTACTCTTTATTAGTCATGTTTTGTCATACCGGTTAATGTTATAATAGTCTTATTCAACTTACCGTACTAGCACAACAACAATGCTATATGACCCTGAGTTATAACCTTCACTGCAGAATTATCTCCCCTTTCCGAATGTATAACCTACACCCACGCATGGGTAGACCGTATATCCTCGGTTTTGATTCTGCAGTCCTACATTGCAGTCGTGTTCGAGTTTTGCTGTAGTAAAATGTTTGTCAAATTGTCAAATTGTTTATTAATTTGTAATTTTGTTTTACTGTGTCATACAAGGTCTTTTGGGTGGTTTGCACAGGTGGTTAATGTCTGACACGGCTTCCTCGGGTTCCATCCGGTTGGTTGTGTGTGCCGAGGGGGGTTGTCTTAAAAAACTGCCCCAGTTTGATCAGCATTTGTTATGTCGGGCATGCCGTTCTTGTTGTTTTGAACGCCAGTGTCATATCTGTGTGAATTGGTCCCCCTCCACGTGGGGGAAGGCTAAAAAGCTGTCAAAAGACACCAAGCGTAAGAGGATAATTAGACGTGAATGGGACGGGCGAAGCACAGTGGCGACCTCCAGGGTCGTGCTCCATACCGATTTGCCATCGGTTGGCAAGTTGGTGTTCAGTTCAAAGAGCTCGCAGACAAGTGGTAGGCACAAGGGCGCCTCCTCGTCTGTTCGCCATCTTCATGGTGATACCAGTAAACCTGGGGATTTGCTTTTGCCTCCGTCGGTGGAGGCAGCGCCTGTTACGGTTGTAACGGGGGCGTCAGTCGGAGGGAGTGCAGTCGTGGCAGGAATGACTGTCTCTCAGTTCCGACTCCCATCTTGCTGATGGGGGCAGGGTTATCTGTCCTTCTGTGGAGGGGTCGATTAGCTCTAGAATGAAGTCCGCTTTGCGGCGCCGTTTGTCTCACCTGACTTCTGGTGGAGGGTTGGTCGTGGTGTCCGAGGGCGCTGTTTCGGCCAATGCACCTTTCGGCGCTACTTCAGTGATCGAGCCACTTGGTTGTCTCGGTCACGGAGCCGGGTGGCGTTGTTTCAGGTGCGACGCCAGTGGGCGTCCCTTCTGTTGTTGGGGCGCCTGTACAGCGTCATCAACTTTTAGATCGTTTGCATGTGGCTACGTCAACTGGGTTGGCTAATCCACATGTGGTTCGTTGGGTTCAGAATTCGGCGCAGGATCCCGTTCTCTGCTTCGGCAGGGATCAGGGAAACTGCAGCTTTCTTGGGTGCGCCTGTGTCTACACCGATGGTCAATCCGGACCTGTCAGATCGGGGTAGATTTTTCCAGGCGTTATCCCACGACTGCGTGGGCGGAACCTTTCGTTCAGGGTCCGAATGGTTTTGGGTGGCCCTCAGGGGCGGACTCGGGGGACTATGTTTCTCTTTTTGAGAATTTCATGGCCTGGCTAGGGGAATCACCTCCACCAGTCCCACCAGTCCCTCCACCGCCGGGGTTTCCAGCGAGACCAGGGTTGGACCTGTTTGCGGATTCGGCCGTTCCGCATCGTCCTGCCCATGTAGTTTTGTTTCCGTTACGGTCAGCACATGGTGCGTCGTTTGAGAAAATTTCTTCTTCGGAAGAGGATTTCCCCCTCCGAATCAGTGTGTGGTTTGGGGGAAGGGTCAGCACCATGTTCGGTGCTCGATGAGATTCCCATTTTGGCCGATGGTAAGCCAGACGGCGATTATGATTACCAGGCTGTTCTTGGTTTTGTACGGGAACAGGTCCGACTGGTGTGCGCGGATGCAATTCTGTCGGAGGAGACTGTTCAGTCTTACAAGGGTGTTTCGTTTGGAAACCGGCCTTTAGCAACGGACGCTCCGCGGCAGGATTTCAGCTTGCCGTTAGCGCACGAGGCGCATGAATCTCTTGCGGAGAGTGATGCTTTGATTGCGGGTAGCGATCGTATTTTGGGGGCGGTGGTGGAAGAGTTTCCGGCAGCATTAGCTACCGGGAAACTGTTGTCTGCTGCGAAGGTTTTGTCCACGTCTTCGTATAAGACATTGGGAGCTTCCTTCCTTTCACATCCAGCGGTCATTTCCGCTAGGGTGAAGGCAGACTGCCACCCATCTCCTAATGTCAGTGTGCCACTCACGGATTTAGAGACTTTGGAGAGGTTATCTAAATTTCTTTTTCAAGTCAATAATCATTTAGGTACGTTCCTATTTGGGTTAGATAAAGCAGTCACGGGTCTTCCGCCGAAGGTTTTTTGTTGGCAGCTTCACATTGCTCAGCTTGCTGGGCATATTTTTGCCAACAGTCTACTTCTGCGTCGGGATCACTACCTGGCGGGACTGAGAGCGACGGGTGTGGTTAAAACCTACTTTCGTAGTCGCTCAGTAAGAGAAACCTTACTTTTTGGGACCAATTTTAACTTGGTCATGGACCAAGAAGCGGCGAAATTTGTCCCTGCTACTCAGTCCCGAACTGCTCGTAAGCGCCAGGCGTCGTCTACTTTTAAGCCTCCACCTGTTAAGAAATCGACTTTTCTTGACAGTTATCAGATCCCTATGGTGTCTGATTCGGGCGTGCAGTTGGGTAATGCCCGTGGTTCGTCGAAACAGCAACATTTTTGGGGGAAGCCGGCACGTTTTTGTTGTTCCGCTCGGGGCAAGGCGCCCAGGGGTGGGAAGCAGCCAGGATGAGGGTGTGTGGACAATCGACATCTGCTTACGGAGGTTCCGTTAGCAGATCTTCCTGTGGGGGGCAGATTGCGCCATTTTGTTCTGGACAGATCTGGACCCATGGATTTTGTCGGTTGTCCGCAATGGACACAAAATTCCGTTTTCATCACCCCCTCCACTGACGTCCTCCCTCCGGTTACCTGCGGTACCATCTGTTGACAAACGAGTACTTGTGGAGAAGATGGTTGTTGAGTTTATCGACAAGAAAGCCATCCAGGAGGTAGATTTGGGCACTCGCCCAGAAGAAGAATGGCGAGTGGCAACCAATTCTAAACCTGAAGCCGCTGAATTCTTACGTCGTTATTCCATCTATGAAGATGGAGATGATTCAGTCTGTTCGCGCTTTGATTCAGGTGGGGGAATGGGTGGCGTCCATCGATTTGAAGGACGCTTACCTGCATGTTCCAATCCATCGGTTTCTCTATGACGGCAGAGCTTATGAGTTTTGAGTTCTGCCGTTCCGATTGGCCCTCACGTCTTTACTTTACATCTGTCAGGGATGTGGACTTCTTCAAAGAGGAGTCGTCACATCAACCTGTTGGAGATGGAAGCAGTGCGTCGCGCTTGTCTCCATTTCAGGACTGTTATTCGACATCGTCGAATTTTGTTGAGGTCGGACAACATGTCGGTTGTTGCGTACCTCAATCGGTGGGGAGGTACCAAATCCCTGTCATTGAGTCATGCGGCTTTGGAGATTCTGGAATGGTGCGACGATTGGAGAGTGGTGTTATCGGCCAACCACATTCCTTCATCCGTGAACGTCTTGGCGGACGCTTTGAGTCGTCGTTCCCCGATTCAGACGGAGTGGATATTGCACCGGACGGTTTGCCACTCGCCTGAACAGTCAGTTGCCAGTGTTTGTATCGCCGGTACCAGATCCACTGGCACTGGAGTATGATGCGTTGAGCATGGACTGGACGGGACTGGATTTTTACGCCTTATCCACTCCGGTTCTGCTTGGCAAGGTTCTGGCAAAGATCAGACAGCAACCTTGTCGTGTCACGCTCGTAGCCCCGATTTGGGCAGCTCAAGCCTGGTTTCCTCCGCTCCTGTCACTTTTAGTGCAGGAGCCGGTGCGGTTGCCTTTGATACCCGATCTGCTCAGTCAGAGACTGTGTCGGACAGAGTGGCATCCGAAACCGGAGTTTTTCCGACTTCACGCGTGGCGGTTGTCGGGGTTTCCCTCCGAAACCGAGGCTTTTTTAAACGGGTTGCTGAGCTCGTCTCCTCTTCGAAGCGCCAGTCTACGGAGAGGGTCTACCAGTGTCACTGGCGTGCTTGGGTTCGTTGGGCGACTGAGAGGGATGTGGATCCCTTGTCGCCTACTGTTTATGACTTAGCTGAGTACTTTCTGGCTCTTGTCCAAGAAAGACAGCTGAAGGTTCAAACACTGAGAAGTCACCGGTCATCCATTTTCACTACTATGAGGCAGTGTGGACGTCAAGATTTCTCAACGAATCTCGTGTTGCATGACTTGCTTAAGTCGTTGCAAAACATGGTTGAGAAGCCTTCCATTTGCCTAAATGGAATGTTTTTCTGGTTCTGCATGCACTCAAAGGCAAGCCCTATGAGCCTTTAAAATTTGCCAGTCTTCGTCATTTGACGTGGAAAACTTTGTTTCTGGTCTCACTAGGGGCTTACCGTCGTATTAGTGAAATTCATGCTTTTTTGCATGATGTGGTGGATTACAATACGGACGGGTCAGTTACGTTAAGTACTGATCCTGTTTTCGTGGCTAAGAACCAGATGCCAGGGGTAGAGTTTTCTCCGGCCATCATTCAGTGTTTATCTCATACGCTTTCTGCGGATAATTCTGATAGACTTCTTTGTCCGATGCGGGCTTTGAAATTCTATTTGGAGCGTTTCTCTCTTTAATGCGCCAACCGGTAGACATTACGAAAAATGCTTTGTCAAGATGGATTTCTGCAACCATCAAACTGGCATATGAGAAGGCGGGTGAACATGTTCTGCGGAATTTCTCTGTTCGACCTCATAAGATTCGGGCGATTTCTGCTTCCCTTAATTTCCATGATTCTTTGGACATTTTCAAGGTCATGAGTGCGGGGTTTTGGAAAGGTCGACACACGTTTGACCAGTTTTATTTCCATGATATGGCTGTTGGTCCGGACGGAACTCGGCGGATTCAATCAGTCATTGCAGGGCAGCAAGTCGTTTCGGTGCGCAGGGCGACCCTTATTTTGTCCTGTCGCTAGTGGCAGTCTTTCTGGGAGATAGTCCTCCACCTCCTGTTTGGAGAGTGGGGGGTGGGTGGTTGACTATCTGAGGCAGTTGAGTGTCTTTTACCATTACTTGGTGTGCGGGTTTCCTCACCTTGTTAACTTGGTTTACTTTTAATTGGGGTTGTAGTCCTTCAATTTAAAGTCACTTTGACATTTTATACCTCCTATGATGTGGGTTGCTTTTTCACTGTATCATTACTTGAGACGAACACTACTGGTTGAATGGGTAAGTCCTCCTTGTTTTCTTACCTCCTCCCTTTAATGTTAAATTCTCGTGCTTTAACGGTGTTATATCACGTCTGTTATAGCATTGTTGTTGTGCTAGTACGGTAAGTTGAATAAGACTATTAGAAAATTTGTTTCTAATTTTCATTATTATTCATACTTACCTAGTACTAGCACAACAACCGTTACCTCCCACCCACCCCGAGGGAGGTCTTTTTTTATTCAGTCATTCCGGACTTTGAATCGATAACGAGGATATACGGTTTACCCATGCGAAGGTGTAGGTTATACATCTGGCAAGGTAAGTATGAATAATAATGAAAATTAGAAACAAATTTTCTAAATCTAGGTCACATGGTCTCGAAGTGGCACCCACCCATGAGGAATACATATTGTTTCTCACTTATATACAGTCATTATTAGTTAAAACTTTCTACGTTTACAGATTATATTTCAAACATATTACAGTACACTAAGCAACCATAGTGGCAATATCGGCGGTCGGCTCGGCGGTTTCGGCGGTCTTGGAAAAAAAAAATGTTTCCAAACATTCGCCGATCGGCAATTTTGTAAAATATTTATTTCAACAAGAATTACGTTTGCACTTCATCCAACGCGTAGAACTGTTCATTATGATTATACTGACCATGTTTACATGCACATTGTTATTAACAGCTTCAAGTCATAAAAGTGAAACACCAATTTTTAAAAATAAATAAATTGTGAAACTGACTCACGTGCAACTTGCGTCAGCTGTGGAAGAATTCATTATATATGATGGGGATCAGTTTGATCAGTTTGACTTTTCGATGTGCCACCGATTTAAAAAAAAAAAAAAAAAAAAAAAATGGGGAGGGGGGTGGTTTGAGGGACGGATGTTTAAAACCAAATTGGCTATCAGACTATTTTGTTCCACACCAGTAACAACTTGCTGCGATTCTGCAAATTCGCACCGGTCACTTTGCTGCGAATCTGTGACCTCTTTATCTGTCGGTTGTTGTCAACTGCCGATATGTTATAAATTTAATTTAATTTTAAAAAACAAAAAAAAAACAAACAAAACAACCTTGTATGCCGCAGCGTTGACATACGTTTTAAAAGCAGAATTATTAAATTATTATCCTAAAACTTCTGTTATTGATATATTCCGATTGGCATCTTAAATCATTCACTCTATACTGACTATAATAAATTTTAAAACCAAAACACATGATGTAATTTAACTGACCGACAACCCCTGTAGACAGCTGAAAAAGGAAAACTATAAAGGAAAAGGAGCGTCACTGCATATGTGGGGGGGGGGGGGGGGGGGGGGGGGGGGGGGGGGGGTTATTGCGGTTTTGAGAGATAAGTGAAATCGACAAATAAATGTGCATGTGGCTTGCCTACGTGACGACTGTCACAAGCGGCTAACAAAAATTATTATTATATGTATTATTATTTAGGGTGGGTTTTTTTAATTCGTTTCTTTTTTTCTTTTTCTGTTTTTGCCAATGCAGGCGCGTATGAAATAATATGTTAGCAGGGGGGGGGGGGGGGGGGTCTAGACTGGCGAGCTACGTTTATTGGGGGGGGGGGGGTGGGGGTTACAAAAACAATGTACACAGGCGCATGTGCAGAAAATTGAGTACCGGTGTCTAGACTGGTGAGATTTTTTAGGGAATGTCGGGTCATGCTTCGCAAAAAAATATTTTTTAAAAAGAAAATTCGGGAAGGGGGAGGAGGGTAGACCCAGAAGCACACCCCTGTGCACACGCGCCTGCAATATAATGTTTGCGGCTTAATTTACCAACGGCCCAAACGATCGCGGGTCTGCAAGCTGCTTTGTTAATCGATTTCTAAAAGGAACTAGGGTTCAGGTTTTATTTGAGGCTGTTTTTATTGTGGATATATTCCCGCTAGCCCCCATTTACATTTTCTTCACTATCTGTAACAATAGCATTATACATGTATGTTTACCACCGATTTGACAAATGATCGTTAGTCGTTTCGGCTGCGTTGGGAGTGATTTTCGATAGGAACGTACGCAGGCACGTGGTAACAATATCCGGGTGTGAGGGTTTGGAGCACAATCTCTAATGGAGGGGGCTCAGTCTCTAGTGGGGGAGGGAACAGAAGTCAATTTAAAAAAAATCTGTATTTATATATAGGACAAAACAAAAAACAAAAACAAAAAACCCGTACATATTCGTCCACAAGTGGGAGAGGTGTGTGCTACATGTGCCTGGAAGAGGTTTTATATGGGGATGTTGTTGCTGTACCAATATGTTATATCTACCCCATTTACCTTTTCACTAGCTGTACCAATATCATTCTGTGTACCGTCGATTTGACCAACGATCTCAACGATCGCCGTTTGTTTGTGTGCTGATTTGTCAATATGAGAGTTGGCGTGATTTCCAAAAGGAACGTTGGTAAAGGTTGTATCTGGGGCTGTTGTTGTTGTTGCAAGAATATTCTCTCTAGCCACCATTTACCCTTTCTGCTCTAGCTGTACCAATATCAATATCATGTTTACCGCCGAGTTGTCCAACGATCCGAACCATCGTTTCGTCTGCGAGCTGTTTTATTTAATTAATGTGAGTTAGCGTCATTTCCTAAAGGATCTTGGATACAGGTTTTATCTGGTGCTGTTGTTATGGGCCCGGTATATCATCTCTAACCCCCAATTACATTTTCTCTACTAGCTGTATCAATAACATTGTATACTTGTTTACCGCCGATTTGACCAACGATCGCCGATCGTTTGTGTGCTGCTTTGTTAATATGTGAGCTGGCGTAATTTCAAAAAGGAACTTGGGTACAGGTTTTATCTGGGGGCTGTTGCTACTGGTTACTCTCTCTAGCCACCATTTACCCTTTCTCCACTTGCTGTACAATAACATGTTACTTGTTTACCGCCGATTTGACCAACGATTGCCTGTCGTTTGTGTCATGCTTTGTTAATAGTTATGTGAGCTGGCGTGATTTCAAAAAGGAACTTGGGTACTGATTTATCTGGGGCTGTTGTTGTTACGGTGTATTCTCTCTAGCCACCATTTACCCTTTATCCACTTGCTGTACAAATATTATGTTTACCGCCGATTTGACCAACGCTGATACCTGTATGCTTTCGTTTCATAACTCCCAACGGTCCTATGTTATTTTGTCTAGGAGCTGGCGTGAATAAAAAGAAACGTGGGTACAGCAATTACAAAACTGATCGTTGTTGCGGGATATATATATAGGGCTGCAGGCCCGTACGCAGGGGGGGGGGGGGGGGGGTGCGACGGGTATATATATACCCCCCCCCCTCAAATTACCTAAAGGTTCCAACTTTTCTACCATTAAATTTAAATATATCTTTTTTAACCGTTGTTGTTCCTGATGGGTATTTTTGTCTAGCTTGGTCTTTTAATAACTCAATTCGCGCCGACCAATTAAAAGGATCAAGTGTACGTTTTATATAGGGCTGTCATTTACATGTTCATTTGATTTTGATTTGGAAAAACGTGTAATCATAAAATAGGCCATTTCTCTCCAATAACCGTACATGCACAGTTGTGCGTTTACCAACCCGATTTACGAAAGTAATTTGGGTGCAGGTTTGTCTGGTGTGTGCGACCCGCCCCCCCCCCCCCCCACACACACACACAGATAGAGGGGTTCTGGGGTTATTTCAGGTGTTATTTACTTTTATTTTATTTTTATTAAGGTCTTTTTCTTCAAATATATCAGTTTTGACTTTGATTAGTATTTCTAATATTGTGACGATTTAAAAAACAACAACAAAAAACCCAAACAACAACATTTTAATTCAAATTTTGTCTCGCAGCTGTTCCTTTTTAAGCACATAAAATTCAGTGCAGCAGGAGTGGAGAAACAACAGCAGTCTGAAGATTGGATTCATCCACGCTATATTTATTGTTTTATATTTTCACTTTCTGGACCCCCCCCCATAGGTGTTTGGAAATACGCTACGGTTACATAAAATGAAATTTTAATACTGCTTTAAGATGAAAAAAGACCTTTATAACTTAGTATCTAGTTATATTTTCCGACTGTAGTTATGAATAATGAAATCAAATATCCTAGAAATCAATCTACTCACATACTGAAAAAAAACTGTGTAGATCTATAGCATAGTACCTTCATCCACACATCATTTAACAAAATGTTTTTAATTTATGATATTTGGACTGTCAAAGATTTCTTTCTCTTTTTCAGGTATTTAATACAGTAAGTTAAAAGCCAATAATAAGCTCCCCACAACCTAACCGTTACAATCTGAAGTATTTTATGTATTTCTCTTTTACGGTAAAATTATTTTTGATATATTAACAAAAAACCACCAATGGTTAAAGAATTAACCGACCCCATAATGTCTCGAAATAAAACACAGAATGCTCCCAAAGGAATCTTGAATTAACAACAAAGAGCAAGGGTGTTAATTCCCATTTATGTGGCGTGTTATATCGGATGGAACTTGTTTGTAAAAGGTGGGACAGAAAATAGGTGTACATTGGGCCGGCGATGAGGCATAACTAGGCCGTTATGGTACCCACAACTGAGGTGCGAATTCCTCGCGCTGGGACCCAACAATGGGTAAGACTCGATAAGAATCGGAACGTTATCTAAATTTGATTCAAAAAAAAAAAAACCCCCCCCCTTTGTTTAAATTTTTTTTCAATAATAACTCCATCAATTTTTTTAAATCGACAAACCATATGCGCAAATGTTGGTATGAACCGTTCTAAAATATATATATTCCTGGAAAAGGGACGGATTTACATATCAACTGCGCTTTTAGAGGTGTTTGCTGCTTTAATGAACCACCTCAGTGGATCCGTTCAACTGATAAAGCCCGTGGTATGCAGAAAAGTGCATATGAAAGATCCCTTGCTGCGTTAAAAAAGTATCGGGTTAGTCAATGACTATCTTAAAAATTGCAGTTTGACATCCAAAAGTCGCGATCGTGTGCTCAAATCGGCGGTAAACGTATACAGGTAATATTGGTACAGTTAGTGGAGGAAAAGATAAATGGGGTGATAGAATAAACCTGAAACAACAACAGCTCCAGAAAAAAACCTGTACCCATGTTCTTTTTGGAAATCACGCCAACACACATTTATTTAACAAAACTCGTAAACAACATGCAACCCGCGATCGTTGGGATCGTTGGTCAAATCGGCGGTACACGTATACAGGTAATATTGGTACAATTAGTGGAGGATAAGGTAAATGGGTGTTAGAGAGAATGCATCTGCAACAACAATAGCTCCAGATAAAACTTGTACCCATGTTCATTTTGGAAATCACGCCAACACACATTTATTTAACAAAACTCGTAAACGACATGTAACTTGGGATCGTTGGTCACATCGGCGGTGAATGTATACAGGTAATATT